>NC_044034.1:309499661-309753312 GCF_901765095.1 Microcaecilia unicolor | reverse complement strand
ATTTCCACACTAGCCTGAAGTTTCTTTATTAGCTGGTTTTTTCACTCTAGACAATTACAATTGAACGACCCCTGACATAGGCGCTTCGCACCGAATACAGCCTGTGTCAGGACAATGGTACAAGATTCATGTACAAGGCATATGATGTGCAATTAAATATTTGGTCCCGTTTGTGAAGGCTCCTGGTACTTTTTTGCTGCTTGGACTTTGTTTTGTGCTTTGAACCCTCTCTCTTTGTTGCTGTGTGATTTGTGAATATCTACAAAGTCAACTTGGTCAACTCAGCCCCTCAGTCATCTGACATAATTACCTGCTTATAATCGAAAGGGAAAACACCTATATTGCGACCCAAATCGGGATGGGCGTCTTTCTCCCATGGGCGCCCAAATCGGTATAATCGAAAGCCGATTTTGGGCGTTTCCAACTGCAATCCATAGCGGAACGGGTAAAGTTGACGGGGGCATGTCGGAGGCGTGGTGAAGGCGGAACTGGGGCGTGGTTATCGGCCGAGGAGAGATGGGCATCTTTAGCTGATCATCGAAAAAAAGGCGTTCTTACCGCGATTTTGGGTCACTTTTTTTGGACCCTTTTTTTTCACGAACAGGTCCAAAAAAGTGCCCCAACTGACCAGATGGCCACTGGAGGGAATCGGGGATGACCTCCCCGGACTCCCCCAGTGGTCACTAACCCCCTCCCACCAAACAAATCCCACTTTAAAAACTTTTTTTTCCAGCCTCTATGCCAGCCTCAAATGCCGTACCCACCTCCATGACAGCAGAATGTGTTCTATCCTGTGACAGCCTTTCCCTGGTTCTGATGTGGCTCTCGGGTGAGTGTGACACCTTTTCTGTTATGCGCACTGCAGAGTCACATCAGTAATGCATTGTGGGGTGTAGGGCATTGGGCTCCGTGATTCCACTAGCTTGTGGCAAATGCTTACAATGTTGGTAGTTGGTAGGCTCTACTCCCATGGTGCTTTTCCCCATGCTTACTAGGTCAGAGTGTGCCCTGTTTTGTTTCCGGTAGTCCATGAGGTAGTGGCCATTTTTGTAAGCCAGTTTTAGATCCCTTTCACATGTTAGCCACGTTACAGAACTTAGTTCTTACCTTGAATGTGGCTGAAAGAGAACATTGTACACCATTCTGCCAGCTCTGACCTACTGCTAATCTCAGTACCAGGGAGACTCGTTGCCAGTGGGGCACAACCTCTGATCTGCAGTTAACTGTGAGTAAGCATGCTTATTCCAATAACGGACGTTTTCAGAGAGATTAGTCTTCAGGTGTCAACTGGTGTGCCAATGTTATTTAGCAGCAACAAGTCCTAGAGGCCTGCGTGTATGCAGGTCCCTGGAGCACTTTTAGTGGGTACCGTGGTGCACTTCAGCCAGGTGGACCCAGGCCCATCCCCCCTACCTGTAACACTTGTGCTGGTGAATGGGAGGCCTGCAAAACCCACTGTACCCACATGTAGGTGCCCCCTTCACCCCTAAGAGCTATGGTAGTGTTGTACATTTGTGGGTAGTGGGTTTTGGGGGAGGGGGGTTGGGTGCTCAGCACCCATGGTAAGGGAGCTATGCATGTGGGAGCGTTGTCTGAAGTCCACCACACTGACCTCTAGGGTGCCCAGTTGGTGTCCTGGCATGTTAGGGGGGCGAGTGTACTACGAATCGTGGCCCATCCCACGACCAAATGGCTCGGATTAGGACGTTTTTGAGCTGGGTGTTTTTAGTTTCCATTATTGCTAAAAAAAAAAACGCCCAGCTGAAAAACGTCCATTTTTTCGAAAATACGGTCTGTCCCGCCTCTTCACGTACCCGTTTTCGGACATAGACGCCCATGGAGATAGGCGTTCGCATTCGATTATGCCCCTCAATTAGTGTCTGTGTTATTTACATAATAATAAATGTGTGTCATGTGCCTGAATTTTAAACTTCTCTCCTTGTTTCCCTTTCTCCCAGTGTCAGGCCAGTACTCTCACTCTCTTTCTCTCCCATGCTCCCAGCCTTTACCTGTTTTCTCTCTCTTACATGTACACCCCTCTCCTACATGTCTTTCCTCTCACCTGGCTTCAGCTGCTGATTGCTTTGATGGGATCCCTGCTTCCCTGCTGCAGTGGTCCAAAGAAACTTGATGAATTGCTCTAATGGGATCCCTGCTTCCCTGCCGCAACTGGTCTAAGCTTGAGGTTGAGCTGCGCTGCGCCAGAAGTTGATGGTCTCACAGTATCAAGTCTCACAAGACTTGAAACTGTGGGAACAGCCACAACTTCTGGCACCGCACAGCTCAAGTTCACAGTTAGACCAGACCTGGCAGGGAAGCAGGGATCCTATCAGAGGAATTCACGGAGCTCATGCTGGCCAGGAAAATGAAGTTGGTGGGCTGGGATCCGGCCTGCAGGTTGGACAAGCCTGGCATAGAGCATGTTATCCCTTTTTCCACAATATCCTCCCCTCTGTTTTGTTTAATTAGACAGTGTTGAGTGCTTGTTTATCCTTTCCTATCTCATTTTGTAGTTCCTTTCTTTCTTTTTTAGAAGATTGCTGTCATTGTTTTTATTGTACACCACCTAGATCTACTGCTTAGTTAAGGCGGTATATTTCTTTTTTTTTTTTTTTTTAAATAAATAAAACAGGAGCACCAGGCATTTAACCCTCTGTTTACGAAGCCGCATTGCCATGCGGCTTTGTAAACAAGGGGATCAATTTCTTGTCCTATGGTTTTTATACTGATACAATTAGAAATTGAATTTTTTTGTTATTTTAATGCTAATTATAGGGAAGGCATAGCCTGCTTTAGGGTAGCTTTTGTTTTTCTTAGATTCTAGCTTTGTTATCAATGCATATTTATTTATTTATGTATTTAATTAGACTGTGGTTTTTTAAGTTCAAATAATTTTATTGAAGGAATTTATGAAATATACAAAAAATAAAATTAATTTTCTTTAGAAACTGATTTTTAAAAAATATTTTTTGCATTTCTAATTTTACAAACATTAGTCACGCATGAGGAACATAGATCAGTATTCAGAAACAAATTTAAACAAATCAAAAACAACAAGAAAAAAGGCAACAAATGCTAAATTATTTCAACTCTCTATGTCCACCATAATAAGAGGGACAATCCATAAGGAATAAGGCTGATTTTCTTCAAAAATGATAAAGAAAAAGAAGGCGATAAGGGCTTTCCCAGGAAATGGCCATGTGGCAAGTGCATCGATTCAGTTGACATTTCAGATTCTTGATTACAAAAATTTTTAATTTTTAATTACATGTTTGGTATATATGGTGTGTTTTTAGATTTCTATAATTGTTGTAATGTATTTGCTTTCATGTTATTTAACCATATATGTTTGATTTTATCTTTTAGACCCCTGATGAAGGTTTTTAAAAAAACCGAAACACGGACCGTGTTGGGTCCTCAATAAAGTTTTTCGGAGCATTTCACCTCTTTTCTTGGTTTGATCTCTTGAAATTGTATTTCCACTCGTTTTTCTCTTGTGTTGGACTTTTGTGGATATTTTTGGACCTTTCATTTCTACGGTTGCTTAACTTACTGCACGGCCATTGCCTTTTACCAGCGGCGGTAAAAGGGGGCTTCATAGTGTAGCAAACCTGCACGCCGATGCCACTACAGGGCCCTTTTAAAACCGCTTCTTGGTTAAAGGAACCCATAGTGTGGAGCCTGAACATTAGTCCAAATCAAAGAAAAAAAAGACCTAGATTGACACATATAACATTTCTCTATTTCCATTTTTATCTCTCATGGACAGAGGGAGGGGGAGGCAGAACAGGTTGATGATTATCAAGGAAAGCTCTTGGCAGATCTGTGAGGATAGCTACAGAACAGCTGGGGGATGATGGAGGAGTCCAGTAGGGGATGGTGATTGTGGGTATGGTGGGAGAGAGGAGGTGGTTGAGGGGTGGCCTGGCTGATGGGGAGGAGGGAACAGAAGGTGGAGGGGCCCAGCCAATAGCAGAGGAGCGAGGGAAAGGTGGATGTGGTGTGAGGGAGTATGAGTGGGTGGGGGAATGAGAGCAGGATGACGAGGGGTGAGGCTCGGATGGATGTGGGGTGGGAGAGTGGGAACAAGTGGGGGACTGTGAGTGTGATGATGATGAGAGGTAAGGGTAAACTCGATATGGGGGGGGGGAGAATGGGAGCAGGATGGCAAGGGTAAAGTCAATATGGGGGGAGGGAGTGGGAGCGGGATGACGAGAGGCAAGGTTAAGGTAGATGAAGGCAGTGGGGCATGTGATGATGGATGGGAGGAAGGTGTTGAGGGCAGGAGGTGGGCAAGAGGTTGGTGGGACTGTCTCTTCATGTTCAAGTGTACAGTGCTGCGTACGTCTAGTAGCGCTTAAAAAATGATAAGTAGTAGTAGTAGTTCTTACTACTTCCTCCTCAAAAACGGTTTCCAAGATTTGGGTTATATTCAAACTGTCCATAG
The DNA here is from genome assembly GCF_901765095.1 of Microcaecilia unicolor. Lineage (NCBI taxonomy): Eukaryota > Metazoa > Chordata > Amphibia > Gymnophiona > Siphonopidae > Microcaecilia > Microcaecilia unicolor. Next base: position 309,748,865 of record NC_044034.1, on the reverse strand, counting down.
AAAATTCTTCCTGCCTGATGTCTTGGCACTTTTTCTCTGAAAAATAATATACTCAGGAGGTTGATGGCAATGCCTCCTTGGGGATTCCAAGAATTTCCTGAATATATTTCTTTATGAGCTCTACTGGAGATATATTCAAAGATTTAGGAAAATTCACCAAGTGAAGATTTAACCTTCTAGAATAGTCCTCAAACTTCTCCATTTTAGAAACCAAACAACAAATACCAAATCCATGTAAATCACCTATCTTTTGCAAATCTGCCACATTTGATGAATACCTCCAAATCTTTCCACTCTTCATTTCCTGGGTAATTAGTTTGGTTTTACAGTCTTGTAAGGCAACATCAGTCTCAAATTTATTAAGCAAGAAAATGTTTTCAAGTTGAGCAACTGCGTCCCAAATAGAGTCTATTGTAATGCTCGCAGGCTTAACCAGAGGAGTGTACAGGGAAGCAGATACCTGTGCAGTAGGACATTCCTGAATTATTGCCTCCTTCGATGATCCAACAACATTGTCACTCCCAGAAGAAACCTTTGTTGTATTCTACCAGCAGCCCAAATTAAAATTGTTCTGTTTCTCTCAGGGAACCATCTGCCAGGGCTCCTGCTCCACCTTCACTATTGTCTATTGTTAGAGCAATCCTGTCTTCTGACTACAGAAACACTTCCAATTCATTGGGAATTGGTGTGGTGGTGGATTGCTCCGCTTTCTCCTGCATGCCTGGGCTAGGGGACGGAAATCAATACTCGGGGTTCAGCATGGTATCGAGTACTGGCAAGGCCGCCTCAGAGCCAGTGCCAAAAAAATGGATCCTCCTGCCATTCTGGTCACAAACTTCTCAATTGATGAAGTTGCGGCTGGTGAGGACTCGGAAGGGTAAGTCCTCACTTTACCCTTGCGCTTCACTATCTCTGAGGAAAATTTCTTTACAGCCTTTGCAAGTAAAACAGGCAAACTGTTCAAAAAAGAAGCAGAGCCCAGAGCAACATGTCTGTTTAGGTCACCATCTTGGAATGCCCTGAGAAACTGCTTTTGATTCTCCCTTTTATATATTTGTAATTTTATTATTTGCTGTCTTATATTGAGCACTTTTGTGCTAAGATAAATAATATATTTGAGATTTTCATTTATGTATAATCAAAAATGCTTATAGCTGTAAATACACCATAAGTAATTTCTTTTCACTATAATATACCATAACTGTGCCCTTCAATTAAAATGAAATCTGAATTAAACATAGTGAAGATTGTTATCAATTTACAACTTACCCCCTTCTTTGTATAAGGGCTAAAAATGAGGGTGCGGGTAAACAAAAAAAAATTAAAATACTACTGCAACAGCGGAGCCTTCTCAGTTACTCATACACAAAACCTGAAGCCTGCTTCTTATATGGTCCTCTGAACTATTCCCCTCCTTCAGTTTTTTCTGGATCATCCTTAATAAGATTTTGGGTCACCCAGATTCAGGCTGTGATAATGCTATGTGTGCCAGAGCTGAACATCCCACAATCAAGATTGCCGGCATTTCTATATGCCAGCAATGCAAAGTGAACTGTGTAAAACTCTAGAACTTAAAACTAAGAACTTTAACCCACCCCTCCCTCCACACACACTCCCTCCCACCTTTAAAAATACTGTATTTCCAGAGATTCAAACTACATAATTGAGATGGGGAGATGGAAGGGATCCAACTCAGAAGATCTGGGAGCACACAAGTGGACTCCCTTCTTCCTTAGTTCTCCCTGACTACAGAGGTTGTTTGGGCTGAATTTACACTACTGGTTCTATTTCAAATTCATTATTGGCACAACACATACACACAAATGAATGTGATGCTACTATCACCAAATCATGGCTGAGTCTGTGATAAGGGCTCTTCTAATCATGAGAGTTCTTTCTCTAACAGGCTCTGATATTGCAGGAAAATTTGGACATGTCATCTTTTGCTTTCTGCAGACTATGGCCTATCTTTGCCTCATGAGTGTGTGACTATCCATATGCTTCTACATATGAATCATGGAACTTGTCATAAGGCAGCAGCTTGCTCTTGGTTCTCACTCTCTTTTTTTGTTGTTACTTATAAATTTCATAAAAACTCTGCTTATTGACAACATGAAATATTTCTTTTAACACTCAGTAAACTGGTTGGCAACCTCACAGTTTTGTTGGAGTGTACATAGGGTTGAAGCGTTTAATAATATTTTGGCTAGGCCTAGTCACATATGGGCCCAGCACAGCCCCATCCCTCCGTAAAGGAAATCATTAGATGAATAAAACATCTGAAGTGCTTAGACATGCTGGCCTCCTCAGCTGGGAACTTGGCACCTCCTATCAAAGAAATCCTGGCGGCAGGCCTGTGTTTGTCATTGTTAATGCAATACTAACTAACAAACAAAGCTAGTTCAGAAAATGGCAGAGCCTGAGCCCACTAGGACACAGTTGTTATCCATCTCTTTCGGCAACATAGATAGCACTACCCCATACCAAGTGCATAAAACTCCAAGAAGTCAACCTTTGTGTCCTGCTCTTATATTTATGTAGACAAGAATTTAAATGTATCTCTTAAAGCAAAGGGGGCCAATGCAGAAAGCTAGGCACAGTCAGAAACACACAGTTAGCATGATATCTGTGCTCAAATTTCTAGTGCAAAAAAAGGGTTTTGTGCAGAAGCTAACGCTACACAAAATCTGTAGTTAGACAGCAGCCAACAGCATATTTAAATGAAAACAATGTGGCTATTAGCTATTTCGCCCCAATGATGTACCTGAATGCAACTCACTTTGAGTTACTACTGAAAAGGTGTGAGCTAAATCCAAAATGCAGAGAATTGTGCAGAAGACTTTAAGGTGAGCACAATGCCAAGAATTTGAACATCAAGTCTGAGGAGGTGTAGAAAGGATAGCCATTCTTCTACAGCAGTTTGTGTCAGGCTTTAATGCCTGTTTATTCTTATAGCTGTGAGCATAACAGTACCCACAATTCTTTTTTAAAGACAGATGATGGAGATGACAGTACTGCGCACAGGTCCAAGCAGAACAAAACTGTATCTGCTCATATACTGGAATATTGTTGTGCAATAAATATTGGCATTGCAAACATTTTATGTACAAGAAATTTTTGTGATGCCAAAGTTTTATCCACAGAATAATATTCCAGCACATGCGCAGATGTGTGTTGGCACTTTCATTTTGCTTGGATATATGCACAGTACTACCTGCTCTCAGCACAGAGCCCTATGTACATGCATCCACTGTGCTCACCCTGATTAGCATACCAGTTCTGCATATCTCAAATTTACATAGGATTAGATTACTGCATTGGCAAGCAAAACTTCAGTGTTACATTCACCTTAGAAGCCATACACTCAGCCTTCTGCATAGCTTTCTGCATCAGTCCCTCAGTGCATAAGCAGGGAAATGCATATTGAACATATTCTGATGGCAAGGTTCCACTTGGGTTGGTGGTGTCGGTGGTCTCTTTCAATGATTTTTGTGGTCAAATCTAGAATGGCCACTTTGTTAATCTATAGTTTTTGCAGGATTAGAGGTTCTAGGGTGATCTTTTCTTTTTTTTTCCTAGCATTAATCCTGACTCAGGCTAGTTCTCCTTTAGCAGGGCTTCATTCAATACCAGAGCTTAGTCTTTTTCCTTTCTTAAGAACTCTCTCTGTCCTTGCTGTAAATTCTTCCATTGGGGAAAGAATTAACCTCCAGGACCTGGGTATAAAATGTGTAATTCTTATCGTCTTCTAAATAAAAGAACAATCTGAGTCCTGAGAGGTGTTCCAGCACAACCTTATTGTCATAACTATAACATTTTAACACTAATGGATTTCTTCTGGTTATATGCCCTGTAGGAAGCAAAAACGTAAATATCTGTGTGCGCGAATTTTCTTTTGCCAGTGTCTCACTGGCTCTCTTTGGTGCTTTTGTGATTCCCTGGGCTGTATTCATGAAAACTTCCAGTTCCTTAGTGAAATCTCCTTCATTCTAGGGATCCTTTGAGTGCTCATGCACTTTACTCAGCTTCACGCCTCTTTTTAGTCTATCCTACAATGTTAATGTCTCATCTTTTACCTCTTGGTGGAACACCTTTAATTATAGTTCTTCAACTTCTTTTTCCTCCATGATGGGTACCAATTGAATATATCCAGCTATCCTTTTCTCCTCAAGCTCTGTTGGTATCTCAGGTTAGGAGGCCCCTTGCTAGTTCTCTTTCCTCTCTTTTTCTTTCAATGTTAACATCTACATAAGGGAAAACACCTCTCTATTCACTGGCTGAGACTCTTTCTCAAATTATGTTTCACCTAACATTAACACTGTGCCAAAGAGAAGAGCTCCTGCCCTTGCTAAAGACACATCAAAAGTCTATACAAGCACTAGAAGTATCTTGCTCTTATAGGTCCAAGAAATAACCATTGCAGTATTCTCTTCAAGGAAGTGCTGTAGCCAAATAGTATACTCCTCTAATCTGCCCCATTGACTTGACTCTTCTATAGGGATACACTACTCGAGTAGGGATCCCAGTGGGGCTATACAGGAGTTAATGAGATATAGCGGAATTAGAAAAGGTTCAACCAAAATGATAAAAGGGATGCAGCTCCTCTCATATAAGTAAAGGCTAAATAGGTTAGGGTTCTTCAGCTTAGAAAAGAGACGGATGAAGGGAGATATGATTGAAGTCTACAAAATCCTGAGTGATGTAGAATGAGTAGAAGTAAATCGATTTTTTACTTGTTCCAAAAGTACAAAGACTAGGAGACACTCGAGGAAGTTACACAGAAATACTTTTAAAACAAATAAGAGGAAATATTTTTCACTCAACGAATACTCTTTGCCAGAGAATGTAGTAACAGTGGTTAGCGTATCTGGATTTAAAAAAGGTTTGGACAAATTCCTGGAGGAAAAGTCTATAGTCTGCTATTGAGACAGACATGGGAAGCAACTGATTGCCCTGGGATTTGTAGTATGGAGTGTTGCCACGATTTGGGTTTCTGCCAGGTATTTGTGACCTGGCTTGGCCACTGTTTGGAAAACAGGATACTGGGCTAGATGGACCATTGGTCTGACCCAGTATGGCTACTCTTATGTTATGTTCTTATGGTAGTAGTCTAAAGAAGCAGTTCATTTTTCAACATTCTGCCTCCTATTGCCTCCCCACCACAACTTTCCCCATCCATTCCTATACTTCCCTCTTCACATTATTCTTCCTTCTTCCTTTCCTGGCTTGCTTTCCTTTTACTGTTCTCCAACCTCTCTTCTGTTCATGGATGTAGGTCCTCTACTTCCTACCAACACAGCTCGCTCAAGTCACTGTCTCCACATGAACTTGCAACTTCTGTTCCCTCTTCTTCCTTCTACTGGTTCTCACTATATTGTAAGATTTTTCCATGCATATGGATATTGACTTCCAAAGTGGGAGATTATCATGGATGTGGAAGGCAACTTACAGCTACCATTCCCCTGCAGAAATGCATGAAGCCCACAAACATGCACAAAACACACGGCGTGCTTCCTATCTAATCAAAGGTGAGCTAAATCCTTCCTAATTCTCCCCCATTTTAGCTCTAATTCCTAATTTTAAACATCAGGACTAACAGCTTTGCAATAAACCCAGCATAGTTTAGTGTTGGAAGTGTCATCTGTACCAGATGTAGGGGAGAAACGTCTCTGAAAACATTGAGAAGCACGTATTTGGGTCATCACTGGCCTCCGCAACCGCATACCCTCTGGGTGACATTTACATCATTAACCTATAAGACTGCAGCACTGATTTATGGATTAGTGTGAGCATCAAGTCATAATATATCTGTAGCACATGCTAGGGCAGAGTTGTCCAATGTGTTACAAGATATATATTTAAAAGTGCACATTCCTGTGGCAACCTCCCCCTAACAGAAAGACATAACAAATAATTTACAATTGAATTGAAGAAGTCGCATTTCAGTTAGGGGGAGCTGCACACATGAAACCTAACAAGTCAACTCTACTGGCTTTGTCAGATGTTCTACACTGCAATGCTTAAGTTTGTATCCATAATTTCTCTCACCATGCAAAACATCTGTGACCTTGAAAGGAAAGGTCATCACTTCAGCAGTGTTTCTTTTTCACTTTTAAAGAACTGTCAGATTTTTTTTTTACAGAAGACATATGACAGGGGCTGTTTATTGTATAACAGAGCTCCTCGAACACCAAGAGAAAGAAACAACATTTGAAGGGATCTATAACTGTCCATCTTTTTTGTTTCTTTTCTTGACTAGCCTGTGAATTTGAAGATAAATAAAGGCCTTTGTAAAGAAGGACACTGTTGCCTTCCCTCTTCCCTGCTGGCTGACACATCAGCTGTATTATTTAAAAATTAAAAAAGATTTCAGGGAGTTAGCGGGATCCAGATGTCTCAAAAAGTAAGAAATGCAAAGTGATTTAGTACATCTTATAGTGTACAAGTATTTCGCCAGCAGATGATTCAGTAACTAATGATATTTGATGGCTCTCCTTAGTTACAGTGCAGCAGGAATATTGGTAGTCAAAAGGTTGATGACATTCTGATAAAAAATTAGAGCTACTTTTACAAAGCCACACTTGTGATTCCCGAGTGACAAATGCGATGAAGCCCATCCAATTCTGATGGGCTTCATCGCATTTGCCATGCCGGAATCACTAACACGGCTTTGTAAAAGGAGCCCTTAATGACCACATTCAAGAGAAGCCCCAGTCATGCAGCAATATCAAATACACTCCATGAAACAAACTGGTAGCAGATATAAAACAAATTTAAGAAAGTAATTTTTAAGTCATTGCACAATTAAAGTATAGATTCTGTTGCCAGATTATCTGTTCAAGACTAATTGTATAGCTGAGTGTTAAAAATAAACTGCACAATTAGTATCTGAATAGACTGGGTTGGCTCTATGTCTCACTTTATGGAATAAGTAAAATGGAATAGACTTTCCTATTATGATCTGTTGGGTAGATGTCAATGATCAGGACTGGCCATTGTCAGACAGGATGGTGGGCTTGAGGAACTATTGGTCTGATGCTAACATGGCAGATCTTATGCTAATTTAAATGACATAATAGATTCATATTTGAACTAAAGCCCCAGCTTGCCCAATTGGTTTGATGGAAGGCTTGTATAATATTTCCATTCAGGTAGGGCTTTAAAGGTTGTTAATGGGAGAAATAATTGAGAGGAAGGAAGCTGTAAAAAACCTTGAACATGACTTACCCAGAATTTAATGGTGGAGCTTGAAGTGAAAGATCTTATGGAGTGTAGTCAAGGTGAAGGACTCAAGGGCAGGTTTGTTAGTGCTAATCCTGAACTCCTAGGTGTGTTTTCAGATAACCTAAGGGTTTTGCAACAATCCATTAAAACAGATTGATACAATCATTACTCCTTGAGAGAGGTGGATCATAACATAGTAAATAATGGTAGATAAAGATCAACATATTCCATCTAATCTCTCCTTCCTAGCACTTCAACAGCTGAGACCATATTATATAGAGATATATAGAGGGGGCATGTTTGATATGACATCCAAGAAAAAAAAAGTCAGAAAAACACAGATGTAACATATTATCAAGAAAGTTTCTCAGTGTTCAAAAATACACCCTAAAACTGTACACGGTTAAGACACATCACAGAATGACAGGTGTCATCATCAGATAGTCGTGTCTTCCAATTGAAAATAACCCTCAAAAATGTCTATATGCTGTAGTGGTCCCACTGTGGAGCAATGTCATCTGCTGATGTCAGGACAGCTCCTCCACGTGCGATACATCTATATATGGTGCTGCACATGGAAGGGTGTTCCCCATTTTAGGTCAAAATGTCTCTTAGGAGAGAACCAAATTTCTCCTCTGAGGAGTCTTAGCTCATTGTCCTTCTGTGCCTGAGGCAATGTTGAAGTTCAAAAATGATGTCTAGATTGCTCAATGTGGACATCATTCTCATCAAACTCTCATATATGTGGCCAATTTTCCAACACAAAATGTCCAAATCCAAAACAGCTAAGCAGCTGCAGCTGACATACCCAAAATGCCCCATAAAAACATCAAGGTTGATATTTTCAGATTTCTGGACTGACTTCATCCTGACTTTTAGCCCTGGGCACTTTTGCTTTGTTCCATTATGGCAGAAAACTTCCTAAGTTTTGGGAACACCCAAATCCTATCCCCAACACATCCCCTTGTGATTTGGATGCACTGCAGAGAAAAACATCTCAAATCAAAGTTCAAAATCATGATTTGGGTGTTTTTTGGAGAAAAATGCCCAATGCCACTTTATGCCATTTCTGAGACTTTATTCTTTTGAAAATGAGTCCCTATATGTATTTATGAGTTCTTTGGACACAGTTTTGGATGCATCAGGTCACTGTGGTTATTCATACGCAGAAGATATATCTGTTTTGATCCCAATAATATTAGATTTCCCAACATTATTAACTTCAATCTCTGATTGCATTGTTTTGATTCACTCTTGGGCTAGCCATCATCTATTAAAACTCAATGCAGCTAAGTCTAAATTGTTATAGTTTTGTAATGATGTCTGTTTAGTTTAGTTTTGTAATGATGTCTCTGTAGTGCAACTATAGCTTCTGGAGAACAGTTAAAATTAGAAAAATCTTCTAAGGTTCTGGGAATTATTTTGGATACTCAACTGATGATGGAACTGCAGATAAACTATTTGAGTAAAAAGTTATTTTTTAAACTATGACAACTAAAGGCGATAAGATCTGGGGGGGGGGGTTTACTAAACATTTTTGCATGCTAGTTCAGGCTATTGTTTTTCATCAGATTATTGAAGTGTTTTATATGATGGATTAAACTCAAAATTAGTTAAGAAATTGCAGTTACTACAAAACACTGCAGCTAAAATTATCTATGGCTGCTCATACTATGATCATGTAACATCGTTGTTCAGAAGTCTATATTGGATACCAGTCCCTGCTCGGATAGTTTTTAAGATTGTATTGTACTTAGTATTTTACAGGGGAATTGCTCTTCCGCAGCTAATAGTTTACCCAGCTTTTCAAAGGAATTCCCGTTTCTATTCTAATTTATTGTTGGGATTTCCATCTGTTAAAGTTCATTATAAGAGAATTCATGATGACTCTTTTACTTTTCAAGCCAGTAAACTGTGGAATTCCATACCTATAGAAGTTCGTATCCTTTCTAGTTACTTACAATTTCATAAAGGATTGAAAACTTATCTTTTTAGTAAGTATTTGAATGAATAACTTTGTAAGGCCTCCTTGACTTTTTAAAGTGTATGTTCTTAACGTATGTATCCCGCTTAGATTCTGTATTGATATTAGCAGGATATAAATACCCTGAATAGAACAGATATTGGAGTGGAGTGGCCTAGTGGTTAGGGTGGTGGACTTTGGTCCTGGGGAACTGAGGAACTGAGTTCCATTCCCACTTCAGGCACAGGCAGCTCCTTGTGACGCTGGGCAAGTCACTTAACCCTCCATTGCCCCATGTAAGCCGCATTGAGCCTGCCATGAGTGGGAAAGCGCAGGGTACAAATGTAACAAAAAAAATATATATATATTGTAAAATGTTGAGAAGGAATACCTAGATGAGTGGTATATTAAATGGTTTTAAATAAATAAATATTAGTAACTGGTGTGCTCCTCTGCACAATGCCTCTGCTTTGTGAAGCAGAGGCCTCCTTTCTTCTGGGACATCAACAGAAAAATGGCCAAAGCAAACGTCAAACTGCTCAATGTTTGAATTTTAATGGCACTTTTTGATGCACTGGATCCGGTGAAGGCTACAACCATATTACAATTGAAAAAACAACAACTTTAAAACAACTGAAATCCTACCTAGGGAAATTAGAGAGGAAGTGAAAAAGGATACTTAGGAGACCCAATGCTGAAAATTACAAAAAGGTAACTCACAAGGAAAATCTTAAACAGAATGTGGCTCAGGCATGTCTGATGAGGTCTGCGGAGACAAAAAAGAATGAGGGCGGCTCTTCATATCACCACCAGCACAGAAAGTTACCATATATGTTCAGATGACTCTGCAGGAAAGTCTATGAACTTCAAAAGCTAGTTACTGTACTTTCTTCATCACACTGGGTTCTGGCAGATGACATCATCTGTCCCTGAGGGCTTCATATCTTGCTTGTCTTAGAAGAGTCCAATATAGTTTACAATTGTATAGCTAAGTACAGGTGAATTCATTTTCTCTCCCTGTAGCATGTATTCAATTTAGCAGACATCTGATTAGGGGTTTTTTTGTTTTTGTTTTCCCAGTAATTGAAAGATAAGCCAATAGGAAGCTTTTAGAATAAAGACCTTTATAGAGAGGAAGGGAAGTGAAAGAGATTTTGGATTTAGCTCACACCTTTTCAGTAGCAGCCCAAGGTAAGTTATATTCAGGTACTACAGGTATTTCCCTTGTCTCTGGAGAGCTTACAATCTAACGGGTCAACATTTAAAGCAATGTAAGCACTGAGCTAAGCAGGATGGATGGAGTGGCCTAGTGGTTAGGGTGGTGGACTTTGGTCCTGGGGAACTGAGTTCCATTCCCACTTCAGGCACAGGCAGCTCCTTGCGACTCTGGGCAAGTCACTTAACCCTCCATTGCCCCATGTAAGCCGCATTGAGCCTGCTATGAGTGGGAAAGCGCGGGGTACAAATGTAACAAAAATAAAAATGGCCACCAATATTCAGCAGCACTTAGCTACCCAGATCCTCTAGGGACAGGAGCAAGTGTGGTTCGTTTCTGTGGGACCAACCCCACTGGAGTACCTGGGAACAAGAGCTAGGTTCTGGGGGGCCTTCAGGTGGGGGAGGGTGGGGTGGTCTTTTTGGAGGATTTGCCAGGGGGTAGAAAAGGACTAATTCCCTTATGTGAATCCTGGTGAGAGCCGGACATGCCCTGGCACTAAATTAGTTGGTGATAGCTTTAAAAAAAGCAAACAAAACATTGACTGCCACCAGCTGAAAATTGTCTAAGTTTGCATTTGAACTCCAATCAAACATATAAACGGCAAGTGACCATACTCACTTGCAAATGCGCAGTACAGACTTCCCTCTCTGTCCCGCCCTCGCGTCAAGACATCATGACGTCAGAGGGCGGAACAGAGAGGGAATCGGAGTCGAATTGTTGGAAGCCGCCGCTGCCGCCTGGAAAGGAACATCGTGTGAAACAACCTCCACCCTCCCCCCATCCCCGCCGCCGCTCCCGCCCCCCTCTGTATCGGGCCCCCTGCACTGACCTGACAGCGCCTCTCACCTCCGTGTGGAAGCGCTGCAGGCAACAGTAGAACGATCTGCTGCTGCCTGTACTGCTTTCACACGGAGGTGAGAGACGCTGTCAGGTCAGAGCAGGGGGCCCGGCGGCGATGAGGGTAGCTGGACATGGGGGGAGGGCAGGGAGGAGAGGCCATGGTTGCTGGACTTGGGGTGAGAGCAGGGCACAGAGAAGGGTTGCTGGACATGGGGGAGGGGGGAGGCCAAGGGAAAGAGGAGGGTCGCTGGATATGGGGGGAGAAGGATCGGTGGACGGGGTGAGGCCAGGGGAGAGAGGAGGGCTGCAATACTCACCCATTTTTACGGGCTTAACGGCTAGTAAGCTATAACAAGCATAATTTAACTCTAAATCAGAAGGAAAAAGCTAATGAGTAAGCTGGTGGATAGCACATTAGCACAATAATAGAATGCTAGAAATCTTTTCCATTTGATTTAAATAGAGTTAAATTATGCTTGTTATAGCTTATTGGAATTCTGAACGCTGATTTGTGTAGTATAAATTGGGTGATTATAGTATTTTTACTTAAGCTTCTCTCATATGAGTAACTTGTAAGTTTGTACCTGAGGCAATGAAAGGTTAAGTGATTTGCTAAGATCACAAGAAATGGCAATGGGATCTGAACTCTAGCTCATAGTGCAATGCTCTAACCATTAGGCTATTCCTTTTATTTCACTGGGAATAATTTTATATTCAGCATGGCTAGCAACATTTTTTGGAGACACATGAGAACTTATTTTCAAAATAAAATTTGCTCATGGCCAAGGGCAGCAAGGAATGCTTTTTTGAAGACTGCCCACAACATGGGCAAACAGTACATTATACCAGAACCACCCCCAGTAAATGTAAAAGCACAAAGGCACAAGACCTTAAAAACAGAACAAGAGACTTCATCCAATTGTTCTTTTTAATCAAGTTATGAACATTTCTTAATTAGTTTCCTTCAGAGACATCTAGTGGGAAATGAAAAAAGTAGAGAAGTCATAAGCTGCCTTAGCCCTCTCATTATTACATAGTCTCCAAAGTAGGCTGCACGCACCTAATTCTCCATTTTAAATGAGCTGTTTAAAATCTGAGGTAGGATTTGGTAGTAGTAGGAGTTAGAACACTGCTTCCCCTGCCCCCATGGTCTAAAATAAGCAGTATTTTACAACGTGGTCCTGCAAATTCACCTAACAAATCTGCTTTTCAGGATACCCACAATGAATATGACTGAAATATATGTGCCATGTCTCCACTGTACATAGACACATACCTGGCATATTCTGAAAACCAGAGGTGTTAGCTGAGAGTCTGAGGCTGATTTGGGGAAAAATTGGTTTAATGTGAACTTCCTATGCAGACATGGTTAATCTGTTTTGTGGATTAAGCTACTACCACTAATCATTTCTATAGCACTACTAGATGTATGCAGTGCTGTATGTGTTAAATGCAGGTACTTTGTCCCTAGAGAGCTCACAATTTTTTTTGGTACCTTGGGCAACGGAGGGTTAAGTGACTTGCCCAATGTCATGAGCAGCTGCAGTGGGAATCAAACCCAGGTTGCCAGGATCAAAGCCTGCTGCACTAACCCTTATGCCACTCCTCCACATATCTGACATCTCTCATTCAAGTGCAATGCTGGGGGCACTCATAGGTATGGAGCATTGTCTGGGCAGAGACAGGCTACCATCCCGTAGCCAACTGATTAAGGCATATAGCCTTCCTCTTCCAGACCTAATTTTCTTCAAAATGTCATCTTTACCAATGTATAGAAATAAGGGTCAAAAACAGGTTGTAGGTGAGAACGTTTTATTAAACGTTTACATCTGTAACTAGACTTCAAGTGCTATCCTTGCTTCAGTTCACTAAGAAAACAGCAGAGTTATACTGGGTTTAAACAGTACAGTCAGCTAGGTCTTAGGTTTTAAGCATATGACACTAAAGTCTAGGAAAAGAAAGGGGGTTTGATTGAGACTCTAAAACTTAATTGAAAGGGTCATTATATACAGCCAAGAAAACCAATGTGTTTATTGCATAGTGTTTCATCGTTTTAATTTGAAATGCTTTCTTGTCGTGTTTGTTGTTACAGATCCCTTTAAATACGCTGATTAAGAGGTCATTATGGAAATGATTTTCCTTTTGAGAAATGTTCACCTTCTTGAACTACTGTTCTTTTTTTCTATGTTATTAATTATATTAAATCTGTGGAGATTGATTCTTGTCCATAATTTTTGATAAAAATATAGCATTCTTTAAATTTCTACTTTGGATTAGGTGTACTACATTCATTGAAAAGAATGTGGACCTTTTAATTTTAACATCTTCCCTATGAGGGTAGCTGTAAGATCTTGTGATGTGTGCTTTAACAATAGGTATCACGGTGTCTTGCAGGATTTTGTCAACTCTCAAGCTTGATATAGATAAAGACTTATAAAATGTGTCCACCACAAAAACTAATGTAATTGCTACAATGTCTTCACAATTCCAGTGTCTTCCAATTCCTATTTAATTTTCCAATATATGATTATTTCCCAATATGAGATTTTTTCTGAGGGAAATTAAAAGACTTTAGAAGCTCAGTTGCAAAAAGCAAACAATTGTAAAACTGAGCAAAACCATCACAAGTCATAAAAAAACATCCCTACTCAAGTTATTTTTCCAAAATCTTATACACTGTACTGGCAGCAAAAAGCTTTTAGTGGCAACTTAACTGAAATGGCTGATGCTCGACAAAGCCTCTCCGTTTCACTTTTCAGTTTCCTCAGGAGCAACCATTCAAATACAGCTAACAGTGCACAAATCGATAAAGCAAAGGCAGTGTAGGAGACTGTTAGCTAGTGATAAAGTCACCAGACAGCAAAGGTAAGAAATGATTTTATTTTTAATTTAGCAATTGAAATGTGTCAGTTTTGAGAATTTATACCTGCTATCTATACATTACATTGTACAGGAGGAAATATGAGGGGGCACTTTATGCAGCAGTTTGAATTTGTGGTTTTCCCCCAGATTCTATATAGTGCAACTTGAGTTGTGCGTACAGTTCTGGTCATATGCTGTATTGCACATGCAACTTAATTATGTTAACAAGTCAAATCAGTGCTGATAATTTCCAGTAAACAAGTAATTATCAATACTAATTGGCTTTAATTAGAATTTATACACACAACTTGCTATGCGTATTCTGTAAAGTGATGCCCATAAATTCTAATGCATGCAGCCAAAAAAGGGGCATGGCCATGGAAGTGGAATGGACAGTTTGTGTGCATTTCTAACAATTATGCACACTGCTATAGAACACACCTGTTTCACGCCTGTTAGTCACCGGCATTTACACAAAGTTTTACTTGATGTAAATTCTCATGACTAGATTTAGTCATGTGGATGGGCCCTAGGTGTATTCTATAAACCACACTTAACTTTAGGTATAGTTTATAGAATATACCTAAGCGTATTTTTTCAGTGCCATATATAGAATCTAACCCTTTATGTGGTTATGTATTATGATTATGTTTGTTTTAAATTGTAAACTGCTTAGGTTTAAGTGGTTATAAATATTATAAATAAATAATCATGTGATTACAAAACTTAATTGATGTACAGCCGTAGTTTATAATAAATCAACTATAAGGAACCGTGTCAATGGCTATACTGTAATCATGTTTGCTTTAGTTTTAGAATACAATATCAGAAACAATACAAAAGAAAGAAAGGCTTGAAGTACAGAAAAACTAGTCCACAGTCCACACTATTTGAAGAGGGTGAAAGCATATAAAAGAAAATGTCCAAGGACAACCTACTATAAAACCTTTGTGTGTCTTATAACATCTTGAAGGGAGGAGGGAAAAGACAGTACCTCTCTCTCTGTTCTATAGAAATTCTACAAATTGAGAAGGTCTGTAGAATACAAAAGATCTATCTTGGATCCTGACTATGCATTGGTATGGAAATGTCAAAAATCATTCAAATGTAAAGCTAATAGTCTTGGCTTCAATGCTAGAAATTCCTTTTTACTAAGCACAGTAGAATTAGAGATGTCAGAACACATATTATCATATGACCACAGAAGTTACTCTGTTTACACTTGAAAAAAATAGGTAAGAACCTTATCTCAATCCTTTTTTTTAATTATTACTACAACAAAGCAGCCACTAACGTTGCTCAATTAATAGTTTCTTCTAATGAAGATCTAACAATGGCAGTAACTAGTTGTAGGGGATATCATCTCAGCATCTGGAATCTACCCAAGACCAGTCTATCTCTGCAAGCCAACTTCGAAAATTCCACAAATATGTCAATAGACCTTTTTTTAAGCCTCTTGCCCTTGCCTATTTCTTCTTACACTGTTCCTTCTATCCTTCTTCATGTAATTGTATAACAGCTGGTCTGGCTATAACCTTACAACAAATCAGGAAGATCAAATCCAACCAACCAACCAAGTTAAACCTTAACTCACTATAGTAAACTTGGGTTCAGAATAATTTATCTTTTATATATATATGCACTTTAAAAAATGCTAAAGTGTTTTTAAATTGTTTTAAATGTGCTCAGACCATTCCGTTTACACCCATTATATCCCAAGAGGAATATGTGGTGGTGTCACAATGGAACCATCATTGCACATGTGATGTTCCACCTCCTAATATTTGTGTATGTACATACAGCTGCGCCCCAGTAGATCTTACTCACCGATGTATGCGTATATCTATAATACATATGTATACAAATTACTCACTAGTAACTGTTTAACATTTTAAAATATATTTCTTTATTAATAGATCAATACATTTTCCTAAAATAAAATCCATTCCCTTAACCCATAGTTATTAACCAATCCATACACCAATACATTTAAAACCAAACAATTCTCCACAATACTCTTTCAATACACATTCAAATAGCATATCTCTGGCAATTTTTTACATCAATGTGTGATCATACAGTAGCTCTTTAGTCATGTGTTAATCCACTGCTCCAGAGTCTCCCACAAGATTCAGCCTTGCTTCAAATCAGACTCATTGAATCACCAACTTGTAAAATAGTTCTGTCCTTTTTTTCCAACAAACCATTGTAACGTTAGTGATAATCTTGAACAACCATTGATGATGTCAGTCAGCAAACATCCAAAACTGTCCATTTTCACCATTAGCAGTATCATGTGTTCCAGATATATATATTTTTTGAAAATGTGGTTACATTTGTATTAGAGTTTCAATCTCTCCAATTCTTATAGTATTCCACCATACGACCAGGACCCAACATGCTCATGTTTCGCTATAAAAGCGTCATCAGGGGTCTTGAATTGCAGTGCTGGGCGGTCTCGAGAGTCCGGAGAGCAACCACTGCGGCCACAGAGCCCATGGAGGTGGCTCGGGTCAGTCCGAGAGCCGAGCCGGCCAGCCCAGACCCCCGGCCACGGCAGCGACCAGCTGAAAGTGAGAGAGCGGCTGATTTGCTACGTTAGACTTGAGCTCAAACCTCCGCCCATAAATTATGGTACATTCCATATTACCTTCTGATACATGGATAATAAACATACAGTTCAACGTTTGTTTAAACCTAAAGGAGGAATATGTTAATTCATGACACCCTGATCTCTGTTCCCCCACATATCTTACACAAACCAACCCACAATGCAATATACACACATATTCACATAATTATTTCACTTCCCTTGGGGTATATTGTGCTCGTGCTTGTGCTTCATTAAAATCACATATCATTCATCCATTCCAATCTTGCCATCAAAATAACTGCTCCCTTTAACTCTGGCCGAGTTTCAAAAGTCTTCATCAGAAAGGGAAAAATACTAATCTTTTAAACCAATTTGCAGGCATCATAAATCCCCCGGGTGGGATCGCCTCTGGAATCCTTCCTCACTCCGCGGAGAGCAATAACCTTATCAGTACATTGTAAGCCACTTTGAGTCTGCATACACGTTGTGATATCCCCCTTCTCACTCAGGGTGACCTGGTTCTCAATATGCAGATCATATGCAAATTAGTGTGCTACCCCTTCTCACTCAGGGTGACCTGGTTCCCACTAAGCAAATTAAACAGGTCTTACCAACTGCATATTTCTCAGGCAACTCTTTATTCCAGCCCCTGGGCACACTTCTTCTAGCTTAATACTTTATACTTTCATAGGTCTTCACACTGAGCCTCCCCACACAGATACATGGGCTCAGTACTAACTTCAATACTTTGGGGACTTTTAACCCCAGGCTTTGCAGCCTGCTTCACTCAGTACTGGGACACACAGTCCTTCCTTCTTTGAACACATAGTCCAACACTAATGCTTTAGGGACTTCTTACCCCAGGATTTTCAGCCTGCTTCTCTCCTTTGGACACACACAGTCCACCACAAGTCCAAAGGGTTAGCCAGTATCTTCCAGGGGAATCTCTCTTCTTCTGCTGCCAGCTCACTTCTCTTCCTTTCACTTCTCAGGTGGGGTATAAAGTGGTTAATTAGCTACACAGGACCCAGCCCATAACCTCCTACACCTGTGGACCTCCCAGGGCTCTCCCCGGTCCTAGCGACCTCCACCTATTCTCCTAGCGCCATCTAGTGGCCTACCACAGATAGGACAGCCTCATACTTATCACAATGTGGAAAAAAAGTGGGGTATAAATGTGCATAAATAAATAAATAATGCCTCAGCCCCTTCTTCATCCCAAGGCAACTTTTTAAGAGAACATAAGAATAGCCACACTGGGTCAGATTAATGGTCCATCCTCCTCTACTTCGATCCCACTGTCAGTTGGTGTACCTCAGGGATCCGTCCTGGGACCTCTTCTTTTCTACTACTACTACTACTACTATTTAGCATTTCTATAGCGCTACAAGGCATACGCAGCGCTGCACAAACATAGAAGAAAGACAGTCCCTGCTCAAAGAGCTTACAATCTAATAGACAAAAAATAAAAATAAGTAAGCAAATCAAATCAATTAATGTGAACGGGAAGGAAGAGAGGAGGGTAGGTGGAGGCGAGTGGTTACAAGTGGTTACGAGTCAAAAGCAATGTTAAAGAGGTGGGCTTTCAGTCTAGATTTAAAGGTGGCCAAGGATGGGGCAAGACGTAGGGGCTCAGGAAGTTTATTCCAGGCGTAGGGTGCAGCGAGACAGAAGGCGCGAGGTCTGGAGTTGGCAGTAGTGGAGAAGGGAACAGATAAGAAGGATTTATCCATGGAGCGGAGTGCACGGGAAGGGGTGTAGGGAAGGACGAGTGTGGAGAGATACTGGGGAGCAGCAGAGTGAGTACATTTATAGGTTAGTAGAAGAAGTTTGAACAGGATGCGAAAACGGATAGGGAGCCAGTGAAGGGTCTTGAGGAGAGGGGTAGTATGAGTAAAGCGACCCTGGCGGAAGATGAGACGGGCAGCAGAGTTTTGAACCGACTGGAGAGGGGAGAGGTGACTTAGTGGGAGGCCAGCAAGAAGCAGATTGCAGTAGTCTAAACGAGAGGTGACAAGGGTGTGGATGAGGGTTTTGGTAGAGTGCTCGGAAAGAAAGGGGCGGATTTTACGGATGTTGTAAAGAAAGAAACGACAGGTCTTGGCGGTCTGCTGGATATGAGCAGAGAAGGAGAGAGAAGAGTCAAAGATGACCCCAAGGTTTCGAGCTGAGGAGACAGGGAGAATGAGAGAGCCATCAACAGAAATAGAAAACGGGGGGAGCGGGGAGGTGGGTTTGGGGGGGAAAATGAGAAGCTCGGTTTTGGTCATATTTAATTTCAGGTGGCGTTGAGACATCCAGGCAGCAATGTCAGACAAGCACGCTGAAACTTTGGTTTGGATGCAAGGTGAGATATCAGGGGTAGAAAGGTAGATTTGGGAGTCATCAGCATAGAGATGGTAGGAAAAGCCATGGGATGAGATAATGAACCAAGGGAAGAAGTGTAGATAGAAAAGAGGAGGGGACCAAGAACAGAACCCTGAGGTACGCCGACAGGCAGAGGGATAGAAGTAGAAGAGGATCCACCAGAGTGAACACTAAAGGTGCGGAGGGAGAGGTAGGAAGAGAACCAGGAAAGGACAGAGCCCTGGAATCCAAGTGAGGACAGGGTATCGAGAAGTATGCTGTGATCGACAGTGTCAAAAGCAGCAGAAAGATCAAGAAGAATGAGGATGGAATATTGACCTCTGGATTTAGCCAGTAATAGGTCATTGGAGACTTTAGTAAGCGCAGTTTCGGTTGAGTGGAGAGGGCGAAAACCAGATTGTAATGGGTCAAGAATAGCATGTGAGGAGAGAAAATCAAGGCAGCGGCGGTGAACAGCACGCTCAAGTAATTTGGAGAGAAAAGGAAGGAGGGAGATGGGTCGGTAATTAGAGGGACAAGTAGGGTCGAGTGAAGGCTTCTTAAGGAGAGGTGTGACCACAGCATGTTTAAAGGCAGCAGGGACAGTCGCAGTGGAAAGTGAGAGGTTGAGAATGTGACAGATAAAGGAATAAGAGTAGGAGAGATGGCATTAAGAAGGTGGGTGGGAATGGGATCAGAGGAACAGGTGGTACATTTTGAGGAAGAAAGGAGAAGTGTAGTTTCCTCAATAGTAACTTCAGGAAAGGAGGAAAGGGAATGAGGGGAAGTAGAGAGAGGGGAACGAACTAGTGGAGGGAGAGCTGGTGAGGTAGAGAAAGCAAGGTTTATCTTTTGAACCTTGTTGTGAAAGAATTCAGCAAGGGTCTGAGGAGATAATGAAGGGGGGTTGGGGGAGGGGGCACCAGACAACAGATGTTGGGTGGACCCAGGCAAGAAGTGGGTGGGCACCACGTGCTCTCCTCCACTAGCACCCAAAAAAATATCTCAGCTGGCGAGAAAACGCTTCTTTCCATCTTGGTGTACCATCAGGGGGAAGTCTTCAGCTGATACAGCTTGGGATCTCCACCAGCTACCACTAAACATGTGCTACTGTTGGGTGGGCCTGAGCCCTAAGTGGGTGGGCTCTGGCCCACCCAGGCCCACCTGTGGCTACGCCACTGATCTATACTTCTTCCCTTGGTACTCTGATCTCATCCCATGGTTTCCAGTATCATCTTTACGCTGATGACTCCCAGATCTACCTCTCCACACCAGAAATCTCATCCGAAATCCAGGCCAAAATATCAGCCTGCCTGTCTGACATTGCTGCCTGGATGTCTCAGCGCCATCTGAAAATAAACATGACCAAGACTGAGCTTCTTATCTTTCCCTCTAAACCAACCTCTCCTCCTCCCCCATTCTCTATTTCTGTGGATAACACTCTCATCCTTCCTGTCTCATCAGCTCATAACCTTGGGGTCATCTTCGAATCCTCCCTCTCCTTCTCTGCACATATTCAGCAGACTGCTAAAACCTGTCGATTCTTTCTCTATAATATCACCAAAATTCACCATTTCCTTTCTGAGCACACTACCAGAACCCTCATCCACACTCTTGTCACCTCTCGTTTAGACTATTGCAACTTGCTTCTCACAGGTCTCCCACTTAGCCATCTCTCTCCTCTTCAATCTGTTCAAAATTCTGCTGCACGACTAATATTCCACCAGTGTCGTTATGCTCATATTAGCCCTCTCCTCAAGTCACTTCACTGGCTTCCTATCCGTTTCCGCATACAGTTCAAACACCTCTTATTGACCTATAAGTGCATTCACTCTGCAGCTCTTCAGTACCTCTCCACTCTCATCTCTCCCTACATTCCTCCCAGGGAACTCCATTCACTGGGTAAATCTCTCTTATCTGCACCCTTCTCCTCCACTGCTAACTCCAGACTCCGTTCCTTTTATCTTGCTGCACCATATGCCTGGAATAGACTTCCTGAACCAGTACGTCAAGCTCCATCTCTGGCAGTCTTCAAATCTAAGCTAAAAGCCCACCTTTTTGATGCAGCTTTTAACTCCTAACCCTTATTCATTTGTTCAGAACCCTTATTTTAGCATCCTCACTTTAATATTCCCTTATCTCTTGTTTGTCCTGTTTGTCTGCCCTAATTAGATTGTAAGCTTTGTCGAGTAGGGACTGTCTCTTCATGTTCAAGTGTACAGCGCTGTGTACGTCTAGTAGTGCTTTAGAAATGATAAGTAGTTAGTTAGTTTATTGCTGAAGAAAGCGCCTTCAAATGACATCACGGGCTATGGCCCAGGCTGTAGAGCTGTGATGCTACTAGTGTACAACTAGGGCTTTTTGCTCAAGCAGGGTAGGTGTTCTCAGCTTCCTCCTCTCCCACTACATTACAGTTTAGTACACCACACCTAGGGCTCTCCTTCAATCCAACTCTGATTTCTTTGAGTGGCTGACCAATCAGACTCATCTAACAAAACCTAACCACTTGTAAAACAATGCCGTTTCGGATCCTGCAACCTTTGTTTTAGCAGCATTTCTGTTAATCACCACAAAGGTCAGACTAATTAGCCTGAAATTCCCAACCTCCTTGTTACCTTCTCTTTTGTGGAAAGAGATCACATCCACCCCTTCTCTAGTCCTTTGGGACCACTCCCAACTCTAAAAAAGATTGAAAATTTAGACATTCGAGCCACTAAAACCTTCCTAAGTTCCTTCAATACCCTCATATGTGTCCAATCTGACCTCCATGTCTGCCTTTAGTTTAGCTAGTTCTTCATAAACAAGGTCTTCTGAAAATCATTTGAGGTCTA
Source organism: Microcaecilia unicolor (assembly GCF_901765095.1). Lineage (NCBI taxonomy): Eukaryota > Metazoa > Chordata > Amphibia > Gymnophiona > Siphonopidae > Microcaecilia > Microcaecilia unicolor. Next base: position 309,726,987 of record NC_044034.1, on the reverse strand, counting down.
CTTCACTTCCATTCCTATCTGTGTTTCTTTTCTATGGTCCTGCTCCCAGCCCTTCATCTGTGAATACAGAACAGAAATATCTGTTAAGCAATTCCACTTTATCTTCATCATTTACAGCCTGCTTAACAGTTGACAGGGAATATTTGGAATCTTTCAAGCTGTTTGCTCTTTACTTAAAGGTAACTGGGCTGCTCTTTGCATTTATTGCAGCCTCTCCATTGTGATGCCCTAGCTTCCCTGTTTTGTTAGCATCTTTCAAAGACATCTCACTCTAAATTATATGCTCCTAAGGGACTGCCAGCTTTCCACTATGAGTTAGTTTAAAATCTGCTCTATTTCCTTTTTATAAGGATAGTGCTAGCAGCCTTGTTTCACTCAAAGACTTCCTCTTGCCCAGAATCTTGCCCAGTTCCTAGCAAACAAAATTCTCTTCTGTGAAATTTCTCATCCATGTACTGAAATTCCGGAACTGTGTGGTCCTGCATGTGAAATGGCAACACTTCTGAGAATGCTACTCTGGAAGTTCTGCACTTCAATTTTCTACCTAAAATCCTAAACTTAGCTTCCAGAAACTCCTTAATGCAGCTGGCTCCTCCACATTAGTGTTTAAAATCCTGACACATAAGGTCCCTCACCTTCAAACTAGATAGGAAAATTACCAATCTTCATGTCCACCAGCCAACCAGCTATCTATATTCCTAATGATCAAATCATCATCAACTACAGTAGCAGTTCTAACCCTTCCCTCCTAAACACCTAGCCCTGGGGACACAGCCTTCATGAAACAAGATACTACATCACCTTTCGAGCAGCTCCTAGCTATAGGATCACTTCTTGTCATACTGAGATGTACTCTACTACCATGTGGCCTTCCCCCTCCAAGGGATCAATGGGGCTGTGAAGGGCGGTGAGGCTGATTTATTATGCCCTTGAAGGTCACCACTGAATACCACTCTACCTCTTCTTCTAGATCTCTAGCCTGCACAGATTGCATTTGGTCCCTGAGAGCTAGAGGCTGATCGAATTTCAGTTTCGGTTATGGCACCAGAACAAGCCCAAAATCTATTTTTGCCTGATTTCAGTCAAAAGGTTATTTTAATTTTTGGCTATGTTTTCAGTTTTAGCTGAAAATGACCATGTGACTTCCTCCCTTCCCCTGAACAGGAGTTCCCCTCCTTCTGGACCACTCCAGTGCCTTCAACCTTCCACCTGTAGGCCCCCCTGGGCCTATCTTATAATCCCTAATGCTCTATAGGTGTAGTTGGGGCCAGAGCAGTGCCCAGTTACTCCAGCCCATTCTGGCTATGCTGTCAAAATGGCTGCTGCAACTGGGGCATGCTCACCTGCCTTGACTATACTACTAGACCACCAGGGATTGTGTGGTAGTCCTGGAGGAGGCTACACTTTGTATTTTGGGGTTTCTTCTATACTGCAGTTCTGATCTTGCACAATAGTTTATATAGTAAATAGAGTGCTCCAAATAAATACTTTTGATACACAATTTTAGTAGGAATTTAAATCTGTAAATCTGGGATGATAAACTCCTTAGGAATTAGACTCTGTGTGGAGTTATGACATCAGCTGTCACTTCAAGTGTGGCACAAAGAGGGACATAATCGAAAGGGGTGCCCAAGTTTTCCTGAGGCGAAGGGGCACGGAAACCTGTATTATCGAAAAAAGATGAGCGTCCATCTTTTGTTTTGATAATACGGCTGGGAACGACCAAATCTTGACATTTAGGTCATCCCTAGAGATGGTCGTCCTTAGACTTGGTCGTTTCCAATTTTTGGTGATAATGGAAACTGAGGACGCCCATCTCAGAAACGACCAAATCCAATCCCTTAGGTCGTGGGAGGAGCCAGCATTTGTAGTGCATGAGTCCCCGTGACATGCCAGGACCCCAACCAGGCACCCTAGGGGGCACTGCAGTGGACTTCACAAATTGCTCCCAGGTGCATAGCTCCCTAAACCCCACTCCCCATAAGTGTACACCACTACCATAGCTCTTATGGCTGAAGGGGGGCACCTAGATATGGGTACTGTGGGTTTCTGGTGGGTTTTGAAGGGCTCACATTTACCACCACAAGTGTAACAGGTGGGGGGGGGGGGATGGGCCTGGGTCCACCTGCCTGAAGTGCACTGCACCCACTAAAACTGCTCCAGGGACCTGCATACTGCTGTCATGGAGCTGGGTATGACATTTGAGGCTGGCATAGAGGCTGGCAAAAAATATTTTTAAAAACTTTTTTTTTTAGGGTGGGAGGGGGTTAGTGACCACTGGGGGATTAAGGGGAGGTCATCCCCGATTCCCTCCAGTGGTCATCTGGTCAGTTCAGGCACCTTTTTGACAGCTTGGTCTTAACAAAAAAAGGACCAAGTAAAGTCGCCCAAGTGCTCATCAGGGATGCCTTTCTTTTTCGATTATGGGTCAAGGACACCCATGTGTTAGGCACGCCCAAGTCCCGCCTTCGCTACACCTCCGACACACCTTTGGGAACTTTGGTTGTTCCCGCGACGGAAAGCAGTTGCGGACACCCAAAATCGGCTTTTGATTATGCCGATTTGGCCGACCCTGGGAGAAGGATGCCTATCTCTCGATTTGTGTCAAAAGATGGGCGTCCTTCTCTTTCGAAAATAAGCCTGCTAGTCAGCCACCGTAAAAGTTCCATGATTTTTAGTTTGTTTTCATTAGCTGAAGTCCATGGAGGCTATTTTGCTTTGAGATAAAATATGGTCTTTCATTATTTAAATTATTATATTCTAGCGTGGATACTGTGGGTTTAGCAGAGGGGAACAGACTACAAGCTCCGACAATCCTCAGTCACCCTCACTGGTTTACATTTACCCAACCAAACTTGAGGTTTCGGTTTCAGCTTTGGCCAAAATCAGGTGATGAGCTTCGGCTTCAGCTGAAAGTGTCCAGACAATTTCGGTCAAAACTGAAGAAGCAGTTTCAGTCAGCTTCTGAGAGCTGGGAGCACTTTATACTGAGTACACATATACATCCTCTCACAAACTAGTAGATAATCATATATGTTGCACATAATACAAAAGACTGGGTAGCCCCCTCTTGCTGCTGGACTACTGTCTAAATTTTAATTTGTTTTTAGCTATTTGCTAAGGCAGCAACAATGTTCAAATTAATACAAAGTATTTTTAGCCTAGGTATTGTATTTTATATTTATTGGTTATCTGCAAACGGACTAATGCATGATATTTTATGTTTCATTCTGTACTGTTTCGCCTATGAAATGACACAAAGCCAAACAAAAATATCATGTTTTCTATGTCTTTTATGGTGCAGGCACTATTTTAGTGCTAGCAATGTAAGCATTTTTTAAAAACTTGTGAGTTGGATTTTAGTTAGATCTTGTGCATTGTAAGATCATCAGTAAGAATACGTTTTTTTTAACTGCTCATGATGCTAGCAAGTGGTACTTAACTAGCCTCCAAAGAGAGAAAAATAGCCAGAGGTTACTGGCACAGCCTAATACTACACCAACCAAAAAGGAAACCTCAGACCACTGGTGGACCCAATCATACCAATAGCCAAAGAGAAGAAGAGTCCTGGAGCTGCCACAGGTGGGGGGGGGGGGGGGGGGGGGGGGGGGGGGAGAGACACTGGAAGAGAGCAGACGAGCCTAGATAAAGGAGAATGGATTCTAGAAGATGGGGCAGTGGAGAGAAGGACAGAGGGTATTATCTGATGCTTGTGGGAAGTTATGATGAAGGCAGACCCATCCTCTAGAGCACTGGTTCCCAAACCTGGTCCTGGAAGCACCCCAGCCAGTCAGGTTTTTAGGATATCTGCAATGAATATTCATGAGAGAGATCTGCATGCACTGCCTCCACTGCATGCAAATCTCTCTCTCATAGAAACATAGAAATATGGCAGCAGATAAGGACCAAAAGGCCCATATACATTGTACGTATCCTGAAAATCTAACTGGCTGGGGTGCCTCCAGGACCAAGTTTGGGAACTACTGCCCTAGAGAACTGTAGATTTTATTTCTATTACAGTCAATGAATACAATTATTGAATGACAGAACTAAACAGACATAGAAAACACAATTTAAATGAAAAAATATTCCCCCCCTGCACACCTCTATTAGATAGATATAGATACAGATATATTCTAGGCATGCAGCTGACTGTTCAGTTCCTTACCAACCTTTATATGGAGCATTATTTAGTGAGTGTGCAAGCCATGGTTGACAGGCTGCTGTTTTCTTATCTCCTGGAGAGAAGCATATGTTACATTGTTTTAAGCTACTGTAACTGCTAATGCATGCCAACAGGCTTTTTATTAACTGTAAAACAAAAAAAGAAATATTAGACAATAAAAGGCCTTTAAAAATGGCTGTAATGGAAAATAAAAGGCTTGAAGTCACTTGCCCTAACGCATGTGAAATTTTTAAATGTGTCGCTCGTATAATCACAAATTTAAGGTAGTCCACAAAAGTGATTATGTAACAAATTTCATGCAAATAGATATTTCTTTAAATTTTACAATAATAGAAAACATATCCATTTATTTTTATGAACACCATATTGCCTCTTAAGTATACAAGATCTGATAGATGAATGGGTTTGTCCCCCTCTGTGCCTATGGAGAAAAATCTTTTATAAATCAAGCCTGTCATGTCCATCTGCCTGTGTTTGAAAGATGAAACCCCATTAACTTTTCCATGCTGTTCAAGAATAAAACCCTTTGACACAAAGCAATGAGGTGGTAATTTTATGAAGGTTTTTTTATGCATAAAATACCACATATAAAATGATAAAGATGCCCAAATTTGTAGGGGTATAGTCATATTTTGGGGGGGGGGGGGGGGGCAGAATTTGGGTAGAGTGCACTGAGTCATGATTTACACACACTCTGTATAAAATATGAATATTTACACATACGGGACTAAATTCTATATACTACTACTACTACTACTTAACATTTCTAGAGCGCTACTAGGGTTACGCAGCGCTGTACAATTTAACAAAGAGAGACAGTCCCTGCTCAAAGAGCTTACAATCTAATAGACAAGTGAACGGTCGGTCCGATAGGGGCAGTCAAATTGGGGCAGTCTGGATTCACTGAACGGTATATATATGGCACTGAAAAAATAAGTGCTAAGCACAATTCTCTAAACGGTGCTCCAAGTTGGGCACTGTTTAAAGAATAGCACCTAGCACTGGGATCTGTGCCTAACTTTCAGGCACGATGATTTATACCTACTACTACTACTACTATTTAGCATTTCTATACCGAAACCTGGTGTACAACCCCATGCCTAAATTAGGCACAGATCAGGCATATTCTGTAAGGATGTGTGCGAATTCTTGGAACATCCATGCCCCTCCCATAGCCACACCCCTGTGCAGATCTGCACACAAGAATTTATGTACACATCTTTATGGAATAGCACCTAGCAAGATGTGCACAGAAATTCTAATTATTGCTAATTAGCACCAATAATTGATTGGTACCCAATTATCTGTGCTAATTGGTTCATTGCTCAATTAAATTGAGCACACGCAATATGGAGAATCAGGGGGGCTATATTTACAAAAGTTTTCAAGTTGATGTAACTATACATGGGTTTCATTATAGCTGCAGCTTTTGTGGGGCCCTTTTATAAAGATAGGCACTTATGTGTCTTTATAAAATAGGTGTCTGTTTGACTTCCCAATCTAAGCAACCTGTTAGAAAATTATTGCCTAAGGAAAGGTTTAAAGACTTCAGTTTTTATTTAAAGGATCAAGTCTATGTGGTTGATGTGCTAATGGATCAAAACCAGAACTTGGAGAGAAGCAAAATTCTCTCTTTTTTACCTTAATGGTCCCTCCGTATATCACTGGGTTTTGGTATCTACATGGTCAAAATATATGCACAGTAAGTGTGTATATTTTCCTGTTTGATAATCTTTTTTGTTTTTTTCACTGCAGTTCATGAGCCCTGAAGCAGCTTGATAGTGAAACGCTGGCCACCGTCGGTCATGGACTGGCAGCACATGCACTGATGAGAGGAAAACAAGAGTTTCTCTTTTGATGTAAAAACATAAGAATAGCCATACTCAGTCAGACCAATGGTCCATCTAGCCCAGTACCCTGCTTCCAACAGGATTTAAATAGTTTGTATCACAAATTTGTTATAGTAAGGAGGATTTTTGCAGATGAAGACAAGTGTGCTACCTCTATAGATGTTTTCTGTCTGGAGCTCTTTGAGGCTTTTTTCCTCCTCCGGTGGTGGGAGGCAGGACTGGAGGTTGGGAGGCAGGGATAGTGCTGGGCAGACTTATACGGTCTGTGCCAGAGCCGGTGGTTGGGAGGCGTGGCTAGTGCTGGGCAGACTTATACGGTTTGTGCCATGAAGAGCACAGGTACAAATCAAAGTAGGGTATACACAAAAAGTAGCACACAGGAGTTGTCTTCTTGGGCAGACTGGTTGGACCGTGCAGGCCTTTTTTTCTGCCGTCATCTACTATGTTACTATGCTCTTTTTGGTAGATATGAATATGCTTAATAGAATAATGTGAAAATCATTTCTTGGCTGGATGGTATTGAAATAACATTTTTTTATTCTCTTCCCCTGATATAATTGTTTGTAGAGGATTCAAAATGTGTTATTTCCAAGCCTGGCTACTATGAGTGTGTGCAGTGACATTCATAAAGAGTAAATGCAAGAAAGAGAACGAAATAAAACATCCTTCTGAAGGAAATGAGAGCTATTTAAGAAAAAAAACCCACAGAAATAGGAAAGATGTGGGCATATCAGGATACAAATGAGACACTAGGGAGTTCTGGATTCCATAGTCATGATGCTGTTGGAGTGTTTGATACTAGAGTAAGCACCTGCAGATATGAATTACATCCTTGTTCAGACCACAAAATGCTGGAAAACTGACATCTCAGGAAGTGCTTATGTTATATTTCAAATCCCACTGCCAACTGCACAAATATGAAATATATCCATCTGAGATATGGAAGACATTATCTTAACTACCTCTCTCACTGACTCAGTGACATCAAGGCTGTCCTCATTCTTTTTCAGTACCCCAGTCCTCCTAATGGCAGGTTGGCACATTAACTGTTTCCTTATTATTGTACTTTAGTTTTCGATACATGGTTTAGGAATGGGGGCTCAGGAACCCTGCATTTGGTTTCTTATGGGGACCCACTGACTTGAAATTATCTACTTCTGATTTTGACCTTTCCATGTTGCAGGTGATTCAGGTTCTTTAAGAACTTCAATGAAATTCCTAAAGGCTTGATATCATCAGAAAGTACCATCTTGGAATTTGGCCCATTTAAATCTAGAAGCCTCTTACCTTTCTACTTATTCTATGAAAATACTACTTACATTTGCAATGAAAATCTGTTTTAATAGTGAAACAAATAAGAATGAATGAATAAAACATTCACAGCTAGAGTTACTAACATGTGAAACTGCATTACTGGATCCTAATACTGTTTATGTGCATAAAACGGGACTTGTGATAAAACATCATATGTTCATGGCATTTTGTGTGCTAATTTAGTAACACTCATTAGTAATAACTAAAGTAACTATGCAACCCTTTTACTAAGGTGCAGAAAAGTGTCCTTAATGCACACTTACATGGGTTTTTCCTGCGCACTAATATTAAATTGTGTATTGCGATTTTCGACAGGAGGGGATGTGGTGGCAAAAATAATCAAGAGGAACTAGGACATTATGAGAACACACCTAATTCTCTGGGATCAAAATACAGATAATGTTTTCAAGGACATGTAATCTTAAGGAAGTTTTGAGTCCCAATGCATTATCCATTGATCGCGGTGTGGGTTTGTGCGAGCAGTTGGGACACAAATGCTGTACAGCTCACAGTAGTATGACAGAGTTGACAGAATTCAAAAATCATTTGAATGGCAAGATATATTCTCTGAAACCTGTTACCACTTGCAAATCTGATTTTGTTGTACCCTTGTCAAAAGGTTTATATGGGAAAAACTATATGTGAATTGCATGTAAGAATTAATGAACACAGATTGAGTGTCAACACTGAAAAGTTAGGGGCACCTTTGGTGTCTCACTGTAAAATGTTACATTCTTTTGATCAAATTAGGTGTTTTGCTATTGAACGTGTTTGGCGTTCAGCACAGGGGAGGGGGGCAACCATGAGTTGAAATTATTGCAAAGAGAACAATGGTGGATTCATCAGTTAAATTCTATAGAACCCAATGGGTCAAATGCTAATATACAATGGTCAGTTTTTTATTTGACAGTTTTTGATTTTTTGCTCCCCCCTGCTGATATAATTACATTAGTGATATTGGCAATTCTTTCTGTGTATTGCCACTGATGAAGTTCCCTGTGTCATGCTAGTCTTGTGGTGCATTATGTAGGTATTGTTTGTTAGCCTTGAATTAGTGTATTAGAACAAGAAGTGAGATTTACCATGCCTTACGTATTGTTTTTTGTGTTGTAGAGGGCAAATTCAGTGAACCATTGTCTTAAGCTATATTTCCCCTGAGGAAGCCTTCGGTGAAACGGAGATCCCCGTTGGGATGCAAGATAAGTGCTGGATGTTTGAACCACTTACCTTTTGATTGGACAATTTGATTTGAAGTGCATTAATTTGACACGGATGGATTATGAAAATATTTAAATGTTATATGATTGTCATTCTGCACACATAATGCAATTGGACAATAGAATACGGATTTAGAAGTGTAGTAAATGTTGTCTGTGCATGTGGCATGTTATAGGAGCTTTTCAAGACCTATGATTATAAAGAGGCCTATAAGCTGACTTTTTAGAAGCTGTTTGGTTATTGAAGTCTAAGCACCTGGCCATATAAGGTACTTTTCTCCTAACAATATAAAAGTATTTAAAAGTCTCTGTTTATTCCATGCCTTTAGCACATGCCATTAATAAAACTTACCGTATTAACACTTACCACTACCCATTCTGTAGGTGGTAAAGGCTCACATGGTAATCCTGCACTAACCAACTAGCACATGGCCCTCTCAGAAAAATAAAAAAAAATCTAGCACATAGATTAGTGCATGCTAAAATGGCATTTACTGCAGTATTAAGGCACACCATAAAACAACTGCTGCTATAATGTTTCAAAAAACTATTCACACAAGAAGGTAACTTCAGACCATCAGAGGCGGCACTCCACAACTGTATTAGTGGTTTTCTGGAAAACTCCACCTTTTTCTCATCATCGGTCCAATTTTTTTAAATATATATTTTAAAGAATATTTCTGAATTCTTGAAAAACAAGATATATGTACTTATCTGAATTGGTGGTTTCAGAGAACTTAAAAATGAGTCTCAGGGGACAATATATCAACACGTGTTTTGCTCAATGCTTTCTCAAGGCAGGCCCCTTTAACTTTCACATAGACTACCTAATTCTTCACCCCCTTCACCTTATTACTTTACATCTGCTGTATTTAATTTCTAATATTTTTTGGTCTTTTTAGATTGCTTTTTACTGCAGCAGCACCTAATGTACTTTAGTAACATTGGAGCCCTTTATTAAAGTGATAGCTCCTTCTCTGCCACCAGGTGTTTTTCTTTCCATCCCAGTTGAGCCAAAAGCCAGGGCACACACCAGAGCCTACAGGCAATTACCTTCTTACTTACAGATCGAAAAATCTTCCTTTAAATGTTGTATTTCTACCTGACTAAAATTACATGACAGCATTCATGTAAATAAATATGTCTTCACAGCTTTCTTTCATTTGGGGAGAGAATCCTCACGATGAAGAAAGGATGATAAACCATCCCATAAAGCTGGCTAAACATCTTGTTGAGTCAAGACTGGCCTGATGGACAGATGGTATGTGAAAGTGGCGGTCTGCTATTGAGCACATCAATCATAGAGGTACATAAAGAATGATTAAGATAGCAAGATAGGAAGGCATACCATGTGCAATGCCTTGTGGGTCAAAACAAGAATCTTGAAAGATACAAAATTCACTGGGTAGCCAGCGATAACAGATGAATAAAGGAGTAATATGATCAGATTTGGAAATGTGAGCCAAGCTACATAAGGCAGTGGGTTTTGTACAGATTGGATTCTTCTGAGAAGGGCACGAGGAAGTCTAGAATATATTACGTTACAGTAATCTAATCTTGATGTGAAGAGAGCATAAAAATATGGGAAATAGTGGGAGCTGGTGCTAGTTCCAATCTGGAAAGCTAATAAAAATAAAAATATATTCATCAATGTAATGTGATACCAAAAGACAACTAGGCAGACTCGATGGGCCAATTGTTCTTTATCATCTGCCATTATCTCCTTATTGTCTGAAGATACCCATATGGTTTAAATCACTCATGGATAACACCCACTGTCGAAAGTTCCCTGGTTGGTCTACTAAAAGACTTCAACTTAAAAAGGCTCACATTGCCTCTGCTACTAACACAACTGCTAGAAATTTGAACTCTGCTTATTGGGACTGCAATGTAGAGCTTTTTAAAACAAGACTGAGAAATAATCATTAAGTATGAACACAATTTTTTCTATATTATAGCCAAATGTGAAGCAGGCATCCTGGAGTCACTGCCCTATGAAAAGGGTCAAAACAATCCCTGCTATTTCCATATTCTGCTGTCAGTAATGTGACAAATGGTGCAATTTCTGCCCTATCATCAGCTAAATGATATATGGAAATGTACTTATTATGTGTATTTTTTTTACAGTACATTTATATACCCATTTATCAACGTATTCCCAGTTTCCCTGCCACACACACATCATTACATCTCTATATATACCCACAGTATAATTAATTTAAATATGATTATATACCATTTAAGTATGTATTTTGGCAAATATGTTCTTAATTCCTTAACAGAGCTCTTGTGCCAGCTTTCAGTTAGCAGCCCTAGTGCCAGTTCCTCAACAGCTGGTCCTGCTTAATGGGTCCTTGTGTGGTTATATAGCCTGCTTCTGTACCTTTTTAGATCAGCTTAAAAAGAGAAAGTCACGGGTGATGAGGTTTTCACAAATGCATTCCATTGTAAATAGGTATAGTTACTCCAGTCTATCAAATATTTTATTACACAATCATTTTGAATATTTGTCTCCCCTTCAAGCCTCTATCATCCAACTTCTATCAGGGAGACACGGCATTCAGTGCTTCCTTGATTCTCTCCCACCCCTCCACCTCTGCTCACATGTATAGGTAGAGGCTGGTGTGTGGCATTTCTGGGACCAAGAGTATGATGCAGTTTATGAACCTTAATGTTTCAAGAAATGGTGTAAGAGGATCCTTTATTAGATGATAGGTGCAAGGAAGATAAGAAATGTGGTTATGAAATTTCAAATTTTGGGACGCACTGACTCTTAGGGCAACTTTAAACAACGTATCTTAATGCTGTATACCTCATTTGCACAATGGTAGTAAGCTTAACTGGATAAAGCGAATGCTACATACCTGTAGAAGGTATTCTCCGAGGACAGCAGGCTGATTGTTCTCACTGATGGGTGACGTCCACGGCAGCCCCTCCAATCGGAAACTTCACTAGCAAAGTCCTTTGCTAGTCCTCGCGCGCCCGCGCGCACCGCGCATGCGCGGCCGTCTTCCCGCCCGAAACCGGCTCGAGCCGGCCAGTCCAGTATGTAGCAAGACAATACACTTCAAGGGAAGACACAACTCCAAAGGGGAGGCGGGCGGGTTTGTGAGAATAATCAGCCTGCTGTCCTCGGAGAATACCTTCTACAGGTATGTAGCATTCGCTTTCTCCGAGGACAAGCAGGCTGCTTGTTCTCACTGATGGGGTATCCCTAGCCCCCAGGCTCACTCAAAACAACAACCATGGTCAATTGGGCCTCGCAACGGCGAGGACATAACTGAGATTGACCTAAAAAATTTACCAACTAACTGAGAGTGTAGCCTGGAACAGAACAAACAGGGCCCTCGGGGGGTGGAGTTGGATCCTAAAGCCCAAACAGGTTCTGAAGAACTGACTGCCCGAACCGACTGTCGCGTCGGGTATCCTGCTGCAGGCAGTAATGAGATGTGAATGTGTGGACAGATGACCACGTCGCAGCTTTGCAAATTTCTTCAATGGAGGCTGACTTCAAGTGGGCTACCGACGCAGCCATGGCTCTAACATTATGAGCCGTGACATGACCCTCAAGAGCCAGCCCCGCCTGGGCGTAAGTGAAGGAAATGCAATCTGCTAGCCAATTGGATATGGTGCGTTTCCCTACAGCCACTCCCCTCCTATTGGGATCAAAAGAAACAAACAATTGGGCGGACTGTCTGTGGGGCTGTGTCCGCTCCAGGTAGAAGGCCAATGCTCTCTTGCAGTCCAATGTGTGCAACTGACGTTCAGCAGGGCAGGAATGAGGACGGGGAAAAAATGTTGGCAAGACAATTGACTGGTTCAGATGGAACTCCGACACGACCTTTGGCAGAAACTTAGGGTGAGTGCGGAGGACTACTCTGTTGTGATGAAATTTGGTGTAAGAAGCCTGGGCTACCAGGGCCTGAAGCTCACTGACTCTACGAGCCGAAGTAACTGCCACCAAGAAAATGACCTTCCAGGTCAAGTACTTCGGATGGCAGGAATTCAGTGGCTCAAAAGGAGGTTTCATCAGCTGGGTGAGAACGACATTGAGATCCCATGACACTGTAGGAGGTTTGACAGGGGGCTTTGACAAAAGCAAACCTCTCATGAAGCGAACAACTAAAGGCTGTCCTGAGATCGGCTTACCTTCCACATGGTAATGGTATGCACTGATTGCACTAAGGTGAACCCTTACGGAGTTGGTCTTAAGACCAGACTCAGACAAGTGCAGAAGGTATTCAAGCAGGGTCTGTGTAGGACAAGAGCGAGGATCTAGGGCCTTGCTGTCACACCAGACGGCAAACCTCCTCCAATGAAAGAAGTAACTTCTCTTAGTGGAGTCTTTCCTGGAAGCAAGCAAGATGCGGGAGACACCCTCTGACAGACCCAAAGAGGCAAAGTCTACGCCCTCAACATCCAGGCCGTGAGAGCCAGAGACTGGAGGTTGGGATGCAGAAGAGCCCCTTCGTCCTGCGTGATGAGGGTCGGAAAACACTCCAATCTCCACGGTTCTTTGGAGGATAACTCCAGAAGAAGAGGAAACCAGATCTGACGCGGCCAAAAAGGAGCAATCAGAATCATGGTGCCTCGGTCTTGCTTGAGTTTCAACAAAGTCTTCCCCACCAGAGGGATGGGAGGATAAGCATACAGCAGGCCCTCCCCCCAATCCAGGAGGAAGGCATCCGAGGCCAGTCTGCCGTGGGCCTGAAGTCTGGAACAGAACTGAGGGACTTTGTGGTTCACTCGAGATGCGAAGAGATCCACCAAGGGGGTGCCCCACGCTTGGAAGATCTGGCGCACCACTCGGGAGTTGAGCGACCACTCGTGAGGTTGCATAATCCTGCTCAACCTGTCGGCCAGACTGTTGTTTACGCCTGCCAGATATGTGGCTTGGAGCACCATGCCGTGACGGCGAGCCCAGAGCCACATGCTGACGGCTTCCTGACACAGGGGGCGAGATCCGGTGCCCCCCTGCTTGTTGACATAATACATGGCAACCTGGTTGTCTGTCTGAATTTGGATAATTTGGTGGGACAGCCGATCTCTGAAAGCCTTCAGAGCGTTCCAGATCGCTCGTAACTCCAGGAGATTGATCTGCAGATCGCGTTCCTGGAGGGACCAGCTTCCTTGGGTGTGAAGCCCATCGACATGAGCTCCCCATCCCAGGAGGGACGCATCCGTAGTCAGCACTTTCCGTGGCTGAGGAATTTGGAAGGGACGTCCCAGAGTCAAATTGGAGCAAATGGTCCACCAATACAGGGATTCGAGAAAACTCGTGGACAGGTGGATCACGTCCTCCAGACCCCCAGCGGCCTGATACCACTGGGAGGCTAGGGTCCATTGAGCAGATCTCATGTGAAGGCGGGCCATGGGAGTCACGTGGACTGTGGAGGCCATGTGGCCCAGCAATCTCAACATCTGCCGAGCTGTGATCTGCTGGGACGCTCGCACCCGCGAGACGAGGGACAACAAGTTGTTGGCTCTCGTCTCTGGGAGATAGGCGCGAGCCGTCCGAGAATCCAGCAGAGCACCTATGAATTCGAGTCTCTGCACTGGAAGAAGGTGGGACTTTGGATAATTTATCACAAACCCCAGTAGCTCCAGTAGGCGAATAGTCATCTGCATGGACTGCAGGGCTCCTGCCTCGGATGTGTTCTTCACCAGCCAATCGTCGAGATATGGGAACACATGCACCCCCAGCCTGCGAAGTGCCGCTGCTACCACAGCTAGGCACTTTGTGAACACCCTGGGCGCAGAGGCGAGCCCAAAGGGTAGCACACAGTACTGGAAGTGGCGTGTGCCCAACTGAAATCGCAGATACTGTCTGTGAGCTGGCAGTATCGGGACGTGTGTGTAGGCATCCTTCAAGTCCAGAGAGCATAGCCAATCGTTTTGCTGAATCATGGGGAGAAGGGTGCCCAGGGAAAGCATCCTGAACTTTTCTTTTTCGAGATACTTGTTCAGGGCCCTTAGGTCTAGGATGGGACGCATCCCCCCTGTTTTCTTTTCCACAAGGAAGTACCTGGAATAGAATCCCAGCCCTTCTTGCCCGGATGGCACGGGCTCGACCGCATTGGCGCTGAGAAGGGCGGAGAGTTCCTCTGCAAGTACCTTCTTGTGCTGGAAGCTGTAAGACTGAGCTCCCGGTGGACAATTTGGAGGTGTTGAGGTCAAATTGAGGGTGTACCCCTGCCGGACTATTTGCAGAACCCACTGATCGGAGGTTATGAGAGGCCACCTTTGGTGAAAAGCTATCAACCTCCCTCCGACTGGCAGGTCGCCCGGCACTGACACTTGGATGTCGGCTATGCTCTGCTGGAGCCAGTCAAAAGCTCGCCCCTTGCTTTTGCTGGGGAGCCGCGGGGCCTTGCTGAGTCGCACGCTGCTGACGAGAGCGAGCGCGCTGGGGCTTAGCCTGGGCCGCAGGCTGTCGGGAAGGAGGATTGTACCTACGCTTGCCAGAAGAGTAGGGAACAGTCTTCCTTCCCCCGAAAAAATCGTCTACCTGTAGAGGTAGAAGCTGAAGGCTGCCGGCGGGCGAATTTGTCGAATGCGGTGTCCCGCTGGTGGAGAGACTCTACCACCTGTTCGACTTTTTCACCAAAAATATTGTCCGCACGGCAAGGCGAGTCCGCAATCCGCTGCTGGATTCTATTCTCCAGGTCGGCGGCACGCAGCCATGAGAGCCTGCGCATCACCACTCCTTGAGCAGCGGCCCTGGACGCAACATCAAAAGTGTCATAAACTCCTCTGGCCAGGAATTTTCTGCACGCCTTCAGCTGCCTGACCACCTCCTGAAAAGGCTTGGCTTGCTCAGGGGGAAGAGCATCAACCAAGCCCGCCAACTGCCGCACATTGTTCCGCATGTGGATGCTCGTGTAGAGCTGGTAAGACTGGATCTTGGACACGAGCATAGAGGAATGGTAGGCCTTCCTCCCAAAGGAGTCTAAGGTTCTAGCGTCCTTGCCCGGGGGCGCCGAAGCATGTTCCCTAGAACTCTTAGCCTTCTTTAGGGCCAAATCCACAACTCCAGAGTCATGAGGCAACTGAGTGCGCATCAGCTCTGGGTCCCCATGGATCCGGTACTGGGACTCGATCTTCTTGGGAATGTGGGGATTAGTTAATGGCTTGGTCCAGTTCGCAAGCAATGTCTTTTTCAGGACATGGTGCAAGGGAACAGTGGACGCTTCCTTAGGTGGAGAAGGATAGTCCAGGAGCTCAAACATTTCAGCCCTGGGCTCGTCCTCCACAACCACCGGGAAGGGGATGGCCGTAGACATCTCCCGGACAAAGGAGGCAAAAGACAGACTCTCGGGAGGAGAAAGCTGTCTCTCAGGAGAGGGAGTGGGATCAGACGGAAGACCCTCAGACTCCTCGTCAGAGAAATATCTGGGATCTTCCTCTTCCTCCCACGAGGCCTCACCCTCGGTGTCAGACACAAGTTCACGGACCTGTGTCTGCAACCTCGCCCTGCTCGACTCCGTGGAACCACGTCCACGATGGGGGCGTCGAGAGGTAGACTCCCTGGCCCGCATCGGCGAAGCTCCCTCCGCCGACGTAGTCGGGGAGCCCTCCTGGGAGGTGGCCGCGGTCGGCACCGCACGCGGTACCGACGTCGGGGACCTCAACCTGGGCGATGGGCCAGCCGGCGCCACGCTCGACGGTACCGGAGGCGCAAGCACCGCCGGTACCGAAGGGGTAGGGCGCAACAGCTCTCCCAGAATCTCTGGGAGAACGGCCCGGAGGCTCTCGTTCAGAGTGGCTGCAGAAAAAGGCTGAGAGGTCGATGCAGGCGTCGACGTCAGAACCTGTTCCGGGCGAGGAGGCTGTTCCGGGCTGTCCAGAGTGGAGCGCATCGACACCTCTTGAACAGAGGGTGAGCGGTCCTCTCGGTGCCGATGCCTGCTGGGTGCCGAATCCCTCGGCGACCCAGAGCTCTCGGTGCCGACACGGGGAGGAGACCGGTGTCGATGCTTCTTCGATTTCTTCCGAAGCATGTCGCCGGAGCTCCCCGGCACCGACGAGGAGGACGTAGAATCCATCCGTCGCTTCCTCGGGGCCGAGGCCGAAGGAGGTCGGTCTCGGGGGGGCTGTACCGCAGGAGCCCTCAGGGTAGGAGGAGACCCACCCGAAGGCTCACCGCCACCAGCAGGGGAATGGACAGCCCTCACCTGCACTCCTGACGATGCACCACCGTCCGACGACATCAGCAGACGAGGTCCCGGTACCACCGACGTCGATGCAGCTATCCGATGTCTCGGCGCCGATGCAGAGGCCCGATGCCTCGATGCACTCGATGCAGGGGCGGCCGAGGAAGATGGTCTGGACGCTGACGACGTCGATGCACTCGAAGATCCCGGTGCCGATGCCGACGAAGAGCCCGAGAACAACACGTTCCTCTGGGCTAGTCTCGCTACCTGAGTCCGCCTCTGAAGCAGGGAACACAGACTGCAGTTCTGAGGGCGGTGCTCGGCCCCCAGACACTGAAGACACGACGAGTGTCGATCAGTGAGCGAGATAACCCGGGCGCACTGGGTGCACTTCTTGAAGCCGCTGGAAGGCTTCGATGTCATGGGCGGAAAAATCACGCCGGCGAAATCAAAATCCGAAATGACGGAAAAAGAGCACCAAAACTTTAGAGGGAGAAAATCTCGACCGAGGCCGAAAAGAGGCCTACCCCAACGACGAAAGAAAACTTACCGGGGCAAAAAGCTGGAAGTACGGGGAGGATTGACACGAAACCCGGTGGAAGGTTTCCGGAGCACTTCCCGACTTAAGCAAAAGCTCAAAACAATTTGGACGCGCGAGGTCGACTTTCCGGGGCTCGACACGGCGAAAATACGACCGTACCGAGTGCGGACAAAAGAAGACTGGCCGGCTCGAGCCGGTTTCGGGCGGGAAGACGGCCGCGCATGCGCGGTGCGCGCGAGGACTAGCAAAGGACTTTGCTAGTGAAGTTTCCGATTGGAGGGGCTGCCGTGGACGTCACCCATCAGTGAGAACAAGCAGCCTGCTTGTCCTCGGAGAAATAAAGTAACACCATCACAGGTATTCACGTTCCCTTTGCTATAAGGAATTTTTTATTTTTATTTTTTAATTTTGTTATTCATTTCATTTACTATACCATTTCAAATTCAAACTTAAATGCAAGCTCTAGTCTAGTGGAACTTATAACAAATAAATCCAATAACAGATCCAAATATCTTCAGTTCTAGAGTCAGGTAATTCACATCAGAAAAGAAATACAATCAGTTCGACTCCTATTACAACTTCAGTTATCACAGGTCTCTGGTTCCAGATTCTGCAGCACTGCTAAACAGCTCTCTCACTTCTGGGACCAATCTGGTTCCTTAGCAGCAGGATTAAAAATTCTCCCAGAAGACTCAATACAAAGTTTTCCTTTGTGCAAGCTTAGTTTCATTAAGGCCTGCCAGGGACTCAAAATGTGTAGCATCAGCTTCCCAGCTAGCAGGGTTCCTGGTCTGAAACTGGCCAGTGTTAACTAGTAATGGGCAATAACATGTTTTTTCCCACTTGGAGGGGTAATGAAAGTTGGGCATTGAAACGGATAGTTACTGGAGGAAAACCAATTTTGCAAACCATGAATGAAATGGCTGATTTACTCTTAAGTATGCCATGTACTACAACTCAGGTAATTTATCTGATCCAATGCCGTTGTTTAAAACCTCATGTCACTTTAAAATAAGAATCATAGAACACAAACACCATGTCACACATGGCAAGATGGAAGAACCTATTGTTTAACACTGCTTTTCTTTTCATTATCAGTTTAGCCAATTACGTTGTTGGGTGCTGGACTGTATTCCATCAAATATTAGAAAGGGGGATTTAAGGAAAAAGCTCAGATGAGAGCAACAGTAGTTACTGTCAACTCCCATGCTATATAGGTGGTTGCATGCTATACAACATCCAGACATATTTTTTGTTTCAAGAAAGGCACCTCATAGCTGCCCCAAAACTATTGAAAAAACCTGTGTATAAGAGAATGCTATTACTCAGGCCATAAAACACAAAGTAATAGCAAAAGAAAAAGTGATCCTATTTCCTTAGGAAAACAAAGAATCAAGCTCAGCTGCACTAAGGTGAAAGGGTGAATGTGGACAGAATTGTACTGCAGTATGTAAACTGTTTCTAAAATTTCTGGTGGGAATACTTAACAGGAGAAGTATGCTTTCCCATGAGAAAAACATTGCCGTTTTGTCCAGTTTCTAACTCCAAAAGCTGAACCAAATAATGATGTAACCCTCTGGAGAAAACATTCTTCTCAAAAGAAAATATCATTTTGGGGACAAAGTTGAAAAACACTTCTTAATATTGCTGAAGTTTTTGGCATGGTCTCCGGACAGTGCTGTGTATGAGATAATAGAGAACAGGGGAAGGGAACTGAATTATAGAAAAATGGAATGTATCTCTTCCACATTTTAGACTTTCAAGAGACAGGTTTTGCTTTCAGCTGTTACCACAACATAGATTTAACTTATCATCCACTCTTATACAACCCCTCCTCCCACACACTCATACCAAAAGAAAAGTAAAAAACCCAGCATATTGTTGTACAAAGATTTTACCAGTCGTTAAAGTCATGATTCTCTACCAAGATACCGAATAGCTAAATTTTCCGTTTCTTTAAAATTCTGAAATACCTTGTAAACCCCCCTTCCCCAACACACTAGCATGGTGAAAGGAGAATAGTTCTCTGAAGCTCAGCACAAATGCTTACTGAGTTAGTCCAAAAATCATTTACAACTTATTTGTTGATTTATTTCTGCTTATGAAAGGAAAGAAAATGTAGAATTTCTAGAATCTGAACACGTTAACTGGCTACAATTTTTGTAATACCTTATAAATAAATCTTAATATCACTAAAACTCATATTTTGGGGTTCATGAAATGCCTTATAGAAGCTTCCCCAAAAATCAAGCAACCAGAACAATTCTTATGGGATTCCTATGTTTAAGCTTCAGCATTTGAATCTGGATTAGGTCCCTCTTATATGTATATTAGAATATATACTGTCTTTTGTACAGAAGCAGAACAAGGCATTTTATAATAATAAAAGGAAAAAAATACTCTATAATCACATCTACTATTCTATTATCCAAGATTTTCAAGAAGTAAAAAACAAAAGTTTAGGATCTTAGTCTACAATAAAACTTTTTTTCTCAAAACCCTAAATTAGGGAGAAAAGTTATACCACCTGCAAACTGTAAATATGTATGCTATTATGTGATAGTTTTTCATTGCTTTCTTTGGCTGTGAAATACTTAAACATGCAACATAACAAGGGCTAAAAATTACCAAACTGAGTTCTTGTTTGAGTAAAGAGCTCTCACTATTGCTAGCAAGAGAAACACATATCCAGGTTTGGGGAATGTTTTGTTTGCTTTGGCTGCAACACTGAGCAGAACAATTTCCATCCCATCCGAATACAGTCAAAGGTTTTGAATTATTGCACAATAAAAATCATTCATTATATCCATCTCTCACCCTGTTTAAAAACAAAAATGGCCATCCGATTCCAGCTCAATGCAGGGGGCAGGAACATGGAAGTCAAGCTCCTCTTGGAACGAGCCCAAGATAAACACCAGGTTTTTCAGGGAAATGTGTTTCCATGTTTTCATCCCCAACTCCCAAAGTTTGGAAGGAGATCAGAGACAAAAAAAAAGCTCACCGTTGAGAATTTCCTAGAGGACTTGGACTATCCACATGTGGATGAAAAGACAACTACAGTGTCAGAATAGGTTGTCATTTGGAATACACACTTAACCAAGACCTTAGAGAAAAAGGCACCACTAAAAAAAATGGTTTTATGCCCCACTCTCAAATGCTCACCTTGGTTTTCTCCAGAAATTCGGATCCTTAAATGCACAGGACGGAAACTGGAAAGATGGCGGAAATCTCGCCTGGATGAAGACAGGCTAAATTGTAGGAAGCACATGACAAACTATTGCCAAACCCTAACAGCAACCAAAAAAACAATATTTCTCTCAATGCATTGCACAGGCTGCCAATTCAACCAAGCAGTTGTTCAGTATAGTAAACAGCCTACTGCAACCCCCACAACAGAACCAGCCTGCCCAGTCAAAACTGAACTGAAATGATTTTGCTGAATACTTTTCCAACAAAATTAAAAGTCTCTGCCAAGATTTACGGGCAATACCACCCAGTCTCCAATCATAAGAACATAAGAAGAGTGGCCATGCTGGGTCAGACCAATGGTCCATCAAGCCCAGTATCCTGTTTCCCAAACAGTGGCCAAGCCAGTGAACTGGCAGAAACCCAATTAGCAGCAACATTCTATGATACCAATCCCGGGGCAAGCAGTTGCTTCCCTATGTCTGTCTAAACCTTTTTTAAATCCAGATACACTAATCGCTATTACTACATCCTCCGGCAAAGAGTTCCAGAGCTTAACTATTTGTTGAGTGAAAAAAATAATTTCCTCCTATTTGTTTTAAAAGTATTTCCATGTAAATTCCTCAAGTGTCCCCTAGTCTTTGTACTTTTGGAACAAGTAAAAAAAAATCAATTTACTTCTACTCGTACTACACCACTCATGATTTTGTAGACCTCAATCATATCTCCCCTCATCCATCTCTTTGCCAAGCTGAAGAGCCCTAACCTCTTTAGCCTTTCCTCATATGAGAGGAGTTCCATCCCCTTTATCATTTTGATTGCATTTCTTTGAACCTTTTCTAATTCTGCTATATCTTTTTTAAGATATGGCGACCAGAACTGAACACAATACTCAAGGTGCAGTCGCACCATGGAGCGATACAAAAGCATTATAGTATTTTCTGTCTTATTCACCATCCCTTTCCTAATAATTCCTAGCATCCTGTTTGATTTTTTGGCCGCCGCCACACACTGAGCAGATTTCAGCACTTATCTAAAACACTACCTAGATATTTTTCTTGAGTGCTGACCCCGAAGGTGGACCCTAGCATTAGGTAACTATAATTCGGATAATTCTTTCCAATGTGCATCACTTTGCATTTGTCCACATTAAATTTCATCTGCCATTTAGATGCCCTAAGGTCTTCCTGCAATATTTCACAGTCCACAGGTGTTTTAAACAACCTTGAATAGTTTAGTATCATCTGCAAGTTTAATCACCTCACTCGTCGTTCCAATTTCCATATCATGTATAAGTAGCACCGGTTCCAATACAGATCCCTGCGGAACTCCACTGTTCACCTTCCTCCATTGAAGGAACTGACCATTTAACCCTATCCTCTGTTTTCTGTCCAATAATCAATTCCTAACCATACCAGAACCTTGCTTCCTATCCCATGACTCTTTAATTTTCTCAGGAGTCTCTGATGAGGAACTTTATCAAAAGCTTTCTGAAAATCTAGATACACTACATCAACCGGCTAATCTTTATTCACGCCTTCAAAGAAATGAAGCAAAATGGTAAGGCAAGACTTTTCCTTGGCTGAACCCATGCTGACACTGTCCCATTAAACCATGTTTGTCTAAGTGTTCTGTAATTTTATTCTTTATAATAGTTTCCACTATTTTGCCCAGCACCAAAGTCAGGCTTACCGGTCGGTAATTTCCTGGATCGCCCCTAAAATCCTTTTTAAAAAAATCGGCATCACATTGGCCACCTTCCAATCTTCAGGTACTACGGACGATTTTAGCGACAGGTTACATATTACTAACAGCAGATCAGCACTTTCATGCTTGAGTTCTTTGAGTACCTTTGGATGTATGCCATCTAGTCCAGGTGATTTACTACTCTAATTTGTCAATTTGGCTCAGTACATCGCCCAGGTTCATCATCACCCTTGAAAAACCATTTCCGGTACAGGCAGATCTCTTATATCTTCTTTCTTAAAGACAGAAGCAAAAAATTAATTCAGTTTCTCTGCTTTGGCCTTGTCCTCCCTGAGTGCCCCTTTTGCTCCTTCATGATCTAACAGTCTCACAAATTCCCTCAAAGGATTTCTGCTGCTGATATACCTGAAAAAGTTGTTATTGTTAGTTTTAGCCTCTGCAGCAAGTTTCTCTTCATATTCTCTTTTAGCCTTCTTTATTAATGCTTTGCATCTGACTTGCCAGTGTTTATGTTGCTTCTTATTTTCTTCATTTGAATCCTTTTTCCATTCTTTGAAGGACAATCTCTTTTTTTTTGTTACATTTGTACCCTGCGCTTTCCCAGTCATGGCAGGCTCAATGCGGCTTACATATTGTATACAGGTACTTATTTGTACCTGGGGCAATAGAGGTTGCCCAGAGTCACAAGGAGCTGCCTGTGCCTGAAGTGGGAATCAAACTCAGTTCCCCAGGACCAAAGTCCACTCCTCCTTGGCTTTAATAGTCTCATTTAATTCACCCATTAACCATGCTAGCTGTCATTTTCTCTTCTTCCCACCGTTAGAGGAATGCATCTGGACTGGGCTTCCAAAATGGTATTTTTGAATAATGTCCATGCCTGATTTAGTGTCCTAACCTTAAGAGCCAATCCTTTTAATTTCTTTTTTACCATTTTCCTCATTTTATTATAGTCGCCCTTTTGAAAATTAAATGCAGCTACAGTAGATTTTCTTTGCAGGTTCAGATAATAGCTAGACCCAACACTGCCACCTCTCGAACTATGCCCTGCACACCACCAAGGACCAGATCCAAAATGGTTCCACTTCTCATTGATTCCTGGACCAGTTGCTCCAAGAAGCAGTCATTTATTACACCTAGAAATTTTATCTCCCTGGCACTTCCTGATGTAACATTTATCCAGTCAATATTGGGGTAATTGAAATCAGTTGCACTGATTAACCCCAAAGGGATAGTAGAATATAATCAACACTTTTTCCAATGAAATTCTACTAAGATACAACCCGGTATTGGAGGTGTATAATCACTAGTATACATGAAATGTGGAGAAAAAAAAGACTTCAAAAACCATGGAGAATACTCATTGTGTAAGAACAACCTTTCAATTTTAGAGTACTCCTGTTCTTCAATCACTAGTCTTCACAAAAAAAACTCCACTCTTCTTATTCATGCAATACATGCACATACACCTTCCACAATACTCAATGGTAAAGGCTTGTAACAATTATATACATTCGGTGAAACAATTGTTACTTAGCTGGAATGTTCTTGTTGCTGTCAATCCGTGCTATCTTCAACAGCATACGGTGTTCACAAAGCCCAACAGGAGACCCTGTTTCGCCACTATCAGGCTGTTTCAAGGGCCAACACTTTATCACAGACAGCTATCTTCCATATTTCTTACTTCACCGCATTAAACTACCTCGTATCGGCGTCCTAAAAACGAACCAGACTTCCCTCCTATATTAGGGAAATGACGTACATATAGGAGGGAAGTCTGGTTCGTTTTTAGGACGCCGATATGAGGTAGTTTAATGCGGTGAAGTAAGAAATATGGAAGATAGCTGTCTGTGATAAAGTGTTGGTCCTTGAAACAGCCTGATAGTGGCGAAACAGGGTCTCCTGTTGGGCTTTGTGAACACCGTATGCTGTTGAAAATAGCACGGATTGACAGCAACAAGAACATTCCAGCTAAGTAACAATTGTTTCACCGAATGTATATAATTGTTACAAGCCTTTACCATTGAGTATTGTGGAAGGTGTATGTGCATGTATTGCATGAATAAGAAGAGTGGAGTTTTTTTTGTGAAGACTAGTGATTGAAGAACAGGAGTACTCTAAAATTGAAAGGTTGTTCTTACACAATGAGTATTCTCCATGGTTTCTGAAGTCTTTTTTTCTCCACATTTCATGTATACTAGTGATTATACACCTCCAATACCGGGTTGTATCTTAGTAGAATTTCATTGGAAAAAGAGGTAATTGAAATCATCTATTATTATAGCATTGCCCAATTTGCCAGCTTTCCTAATTTATATACACATTTCTTTATCTGTCTGTTTGTTCTGTCCCGGCAGATGGTAGTACAGTCCTACAAGAATAGTCCTTCCCTTCACACATGGAATTTCTATCCATAATGATTTCACGTTGCTGTTTCATGTGAAATGTTTATTTTATATGACTCAATTCCCTCTTTGACATATAGAGCAACCTCACTCCAATTTGATCCTCTCTATCATTGTGATACAATTTGTACCCTGTTAACACAGTGTGCCATTTATGTCCTCTTTCCACCAAGTCTCTGAGATGCCTATTATATCTACCTCATCATTTAGTGCTATATACTCTAACTCTCATCTTATTTTTTTAGGCTTCTAGCATTTGTATACAGGCACTTCAAAATATGTTTTTTCCTTTGATCTACAAGCTGCTTATAAGCTGAAGGGGATAATATGCATCCTTTATCCTGCTCTCTCATTAAGCACACCTGGCTGCCTACTTGCAGCATTATTGAAACCTCTGTACTGGAATTCCCTAAATGTCCTGTTTCAATAGCATCCTTCAAGGATACTCCACAACAAAGCATGCACTCCTGGGTAACTGTCGGATCCCCCCTCCATTCTAGTTTAAAAGCTGTTCTATCTCGTTTTTAAAAGTTAGCACCAGCAGCCTTGTTCCATCCCAGTTAAGGTGGAGCTCATCCTTTTGGAACAGTTTCTCCCTTTCCCAGAATGTTGCCCAGTTCCTAACAAATCTAAATCCCTCATCCCTGCACAATCGTCTGAACCACACAGTGAGACTTCGGAGCTCTGCCTGCCTTTTGGGTCCGTTGTGTGGAATGCATCTCTGAAAATGCTATCCTTGACTTCAGCTTTCTACCTAAGAGCCTAAATTTGGCTTCCAGAACCTCCCTCCCACATTTTTCTGTCATTGGTACCCACATTTACCAAGACAGCTGGCTTCTCCCCAGCACTATCTAAGATCCTGTCTAGGTGACGTGTGAGGTCCGCCACCTTTGCACCAGGCAGGCAAGTGACCAGGTGATCCTCATGCCCACCAGCCACCCAGCGATCTACATGCCTAATGATCGAATCACCAACTACAACAGCTGTCCTAACCCTTTCAGCCTGGGCAGAAGTTCTCAGAGACAAATCCTCAGTTTGAGAGGATAGTGCATCCCCTGGTGGGCAGGTCCTGGCTACAGGAGTACTTCCTACCTTCACCAGGGTGATGCTATTGTTCTAGGAGACCTCCCTCCTCCAAGGCAGCACAGGGGTTACCTACATGGACTTCTCTACAACGTCCCTGTAGGTCTCATCTATGTACCTCTCTGTCTCCCTCAGCTCCTCCAAGTCTACTACTCTAGCCTCAAGAGAATGGGCCCATTAACCAGGAGTGTACAAACTCGCCCCCTCCTGACAGAGACATATGGGACACTTTTAACCCAATAACAGAGGAGAGCCTTGACAAAATCCTAAGAGACCTTCAACCAACTCCCTGCTCCTTCGATCCCTGCCCATCAAAGATAGTACAGCAGGCAAACAGGGGTCTCATAGAAGGTGCCACTAAAATTGTGAACTCCTCTCTTTCTAATGGGCAACTACTAACAACACTAAAAAAAGGGCAGTGGTTCACCCTTTGCTAAAGAGAAACAACCTTGACCAGAACTTGAAAGTTACCAGCCAGTATCCAACATCCCATTTCTAGGGAAACTTATAGAACAGTTTGTGTTCAACTCAATGATTGGCGGAGCAGGTGGGGGAAGAGAAGTTGGTGGTTGGGAGGCGAGGATAGTGGAGGGCAGACTTATACGGTCTGTGCCAGAGCCGGTGATGGGAGGCGGGACTGGTGGTTGGGAGGCGGGAAATACTGCTGGGCAGACTTGTACGGTCTGTGCCCTGAAAAAGGCAGGTACAAATCAAGGTAAGGTATACACATATGAGTTTATCTTGTTGGGCAGACTGGATGGACCATGTAGGTCTTTTTCTGCCGTCATCTACTATGTTACTATGTAAGACAGAAACTGGCTAGATCCATGTCAATCTGGATTCAGACCCGGTTATGGAACAGAAACGGTCCACGTATCCCTACTAGATGATCTTCACAGAAACCGAGACAGAAGATTTGCCTCGGTGTTAGTACTGCTAGATTTCTCAGCAGCTTTTGGTACTGTGGATCATGATAACATGCTAGTATGACTTGGCAGAAACAGGTATCAGTGGAACAGTACTTGCGTGGTTCAGATTCTATCTACACGTCAGGCAACAATCCATAATGTTTGGCAGCACCTCATCGCCACCATGGGCACTTATCTGTGGGGTACCACTATATCGATACCGTCACCCATTCCGTTCAATATCTAGCTCAAGTCACTAGCTGAGCTGATTTGATCAGTGGACACTCAGTTCTACATCTATGCAGAAGATATGCAGCTACTCATACCCATTGAATCTGACTTAACTACAGACCTTGAATTGATGTTAGACATTACCTGTCTAACATCAATTCAAGAATGGGCTAAGCACAACAAACTTTGCCTGAACCCAAGTAAAACTAAGGTTATCTGGGTCCCTAACACAAGTGGACATGTACCTGACATCAAAATCTCTTAAGAAGTGCGAACTCCCCATCAAATCACATCAGAAACCTTAGAATACAGATTCAAAACTTACTCTGATTCCCCAAATCCAAGCAACCTTCAAGAGTTGCTTCTACTATTTGCAACAACTATGCTGCCTCTTTCCTTACATCGAGAAGGAAAATCTTATCCATGATAACATCAAGACTGGATTACAGTAATGCACTCTACAATGGTCCGACTACAAAGGGTCTGCAGCAGCTTCAATTGATTCATAATGCTGTATAAAGACTCATACAAGGTTGCAAGTGATGCAACCAAATCACACTATTTTTGCAAAAACTTCATTGGCTACCAGTACAATACAGGGCTAAATTTAAAACTCTATGTCCGATCTTCAAGGCCCTTCAAGGAAATGGCCCCGAGTACTTGAAGAACAGGATGACCCTTTACACAACTCCAAGGACACTAAGGTCCTCCCAAATGGTATCCCTAATCACACCCTCTCCAAAAGACATTACATGATGTGATACCTGCAAGTGAACCTTCTTCGGAGAAGCCCCACACTCTGGAATGTACTCCCTGAAAGGCTCCGCTTAACACAAGACTATCTCTACTTCAGGAAGCAGGTGAAAGCTTGGCTCTTCAACCAGGCCTTTAATAGAAGAAGTAACTAACCTTAGTATCACACACACACAAGGAGTAAGTAACACAGGCTGCACATACTGCAGCAGGACATGTTTATCCACTACTACCCTAGTGAGATAATATTTAACCATCTCTCTGACTTCATGTGCACCTTTCTTTAAATTAGTCACCTTATTTCCCAACTCCTCTTACACTCTTACCTATCTATATGTTCCATCTTTGCTTATACCCTACGCTGTCTATTAAAATGTTCTATTACATATTGTAATTACATTGTAAGTAGTATACTATGCTATGCTTTGTATTATTTGCATATTTTTACTGCTGTAATTGTATATTGCTTATCTTTGATTTATTCTTACTGTACACTGCCTTGAGTGAATTCTTTCAAAAAGGCGGTAAATAAATCCTAATAAATACATGACATAGATGCTCAAGAATGGTTCAAATACCTAATTGCTCCATTATGTACAAGTTACAAAGCTTCATTATAAATCCCAGTACATCAAGCCACTTGTGGAAGTGAGGGGAGTAGTGCCTCTCCCAGTGGGATCAGGACATAATCTGATCTCTCTCTAAATTAGGTTGAAATGTCTTGGTTTTATGTTAACCTCCAACATATGATATAAAACCTCTTCATTTAACTGGCTAAGGTGTTCATTTTCAAAACACAGACTTACAAAGTTACGTGGAGACATATTTTCAAAGCACTTAAGAATTACAAAGTTACGTGGAGGGGCATTTTCGATATAATGTCTAAGTCCAACTTTGATATGAACATTTCAGGTTATTAAAATTAATATAAACTGTGTTATGAGATCATTTACCTTCGTTCAGCTGTTTCAAGAGATATGGAATTTCAATATTGAAGTCCTCTGAAAGTATGTATGTTTAGATTTGATGTATAGTAAATATAGGTAACATTACTAAAGTTGACATTGTTATGTGTATAATATAAGAAGAGAGTTACAGATTTAATTCATTTATAGTCCTAATTGATGCTGGTTTTTTCCAGATGCGGTACAATAAGGGTCTGGCCCATGCCAAAAACATATGCTCACATTGCCGGAAGCCAGTTTTGGCATGCCTTCGTAAAAGGGTCCCTAGTTATTTCCATCTGATCTATTTAGAAATATGTTAAAAAGCAGCGCTCCCAGCACAGACCCCTTTTCCATTGAAAATACTGACCATCTCTATTTTCTATCTTTTAACCAGTTCTTAATCCACAATAGAACACTACCTCCTATCCCATGCTTTTCTAATTTCCTCAGGAGTCATTCATGAGGTACTTTGTCAAATGCCTTTTGAAAATTCAGATGTACATTGTTGACCGGCTCACCTTCATCCACATGTTTATTCACCCTTTCAGATTGGTGAGGCAAGATTTCCATTGATTAAATCTATGTTGGCTTTGTCTCGTTAATCCATGTTTATGTATATGCTCTGTAAATTTTTTCTTTATAATACCATTTAGTCCAGCACCAAGGTCAGGCTCACAGGCCTATAATTTCCTAGATCAACTCTGGAACCCTTTTAAAAAATTGGGCACCCTACAATCTTCTGGTACCATGCTTGATTTTAAAGATAAATTACATATTACTAACAATAGCTCTATCACTACTCTGGGATGTATACCATTCGTTCCAGGTGATTTCTTACTCTTCAGTTTGTCACATTACTCCATTACATCTTCCAGGTATTTACTTCAGTTTCCCTGACTCATTAGTACTGAATACCATTTTTGGCACTGGTTTCTCTCTCACATCTTCCTCGGTGAAGACCAAAGCAAAGAATCATTTCATCTGTCCACGATAGCTTTGTCTTCCCCGAGTGTCCCTTTTAGCCCCGTGCTCATCTAACAGTCCAACTGATTCTTTTACCGGCTTCTTGCTTCTAATATACCTAAAAATGCTTTTTACTATATGTTTTTGCCTCCAATGCAATCTTCTTTTCAAAGTCTCTCTTTGCCTGTCTTATCAGCACATTGCATTTGACTTGCCATTCCTTATGCTGGTTCCTATTCTTTTCAGTATTATCCTTCTTCCATTTTCTGAAGGTTCTTCTTTTAGCTCTAATAGCTTCCTTCACCTCACTTTTTAATGACGCCAGCTGTCATTTGGCCTTCTCTTTTTAATACATGGAATATATCTGGTCTAGGCTTCCAGGATTGTATTTTTGAGTAAGGCATATAAGTAGCTGATACTACCTTTGAAATAAATGTTTAAAGTTTGATTCTAAAAAAAAGTAGATAAAAATGAGACCACTTTGGGAGAAACTTTTCATCTTTTTATTTTAAAAGATTATTCAGCTAAGTTTATCCAATATGAATTGTCTGTTAGTAATTAACGGGGTAGGCACAGCTTTTGTAAAATGGAAAACAATTTCAAATCACTTTTAACAGAGTGGTTACCTTTGTCTTCTTCCAAAGTTCTCCCCTCCCTGCCTACCTTTTCTTTTCACAGCTGTAGAGCAGTTGAAAATCACCATTATTCTAACCTAACCAAATCTGCTTCTTTATTCAAGAAATGTCATTTTCTACTAACCAGGTAAAGGGAACATAAAACTGAAGTTAGTCACGAAATGGTTGGTTCAATATAGTACCAGTATAAATGATGAAAACAGTATGATCAGTTCTACTAAAAATTCAGATACAATATGATTTTAAATACCAAGTTGACATTTATATGTAAAAGAATGTAACTGCATTTTTAGCCAGGTGATTTTCATTTTTAAATGCTTTTATTTATTTCAAAAGGACAAATTGAACAGATATAATGGTTTTTTAAAATATATTTAAAGGATCAATGATGTTACACTGCCCCCTTCTGACAAACAAATTGAGCTGTCAATTTTGAAGCCATAACTTGTACTGCAATTTGAATATGTATTTTTTTAAAATTAGAGTTGTACTAATTAGCATATTTTACTATTCTGCCAAATATGAATAATGAAAAATATCAGTCAGCCGAATACAAATACAAATAATGAGCATTGAGCTTTAACATAACAAATAATAAAAGAAGCAACATGAAATCAGAGATCGTGTTTATTTCAGTAGGATTCAGTAGAGTCCCGGATTATTTGTATTTAAATCATTATTCAGCACTACGGATGCATCTCTCCTGGGGTGCGGAGCTCATGTAGATGGGGCTCCACATTCAAGGAGCTTGGTCCCTTCAGGAATCAGGTCTTCAGATCAATCTCCTGGAGTTGTGAGCGATCTGGAACGCTCTAAAGTCTTTCAGAGATCGGCTGTCCAATCAAATTATTCAAATTCAGACAGACAACCAGGCTGCCATGTACTATGTCAACAAGCAGGGGTGCACCAGATCTCGCCCCCTGTGTCGGGAAGCCGTCCAGATGTGGCTTTGGGCACGCCATCACGGCATGTTTCTCCAGGCCACGTATCTGGCAGGCGTAAACAACAGTCTGGCCGACAGATTGAGCAGGATAATGCAACTTCACGAGTGGTCTCTCAACAGAGCAGTTGTCCGCAAGATCTTCCAAGCGTGGGGCACCCCCTCGGTGGATCTTTTTACCACACAGATCAATCACGAGGTCCCTCAGTTCTGTTCCAGACTTCAGGCCTATGACAGGCTAGCCTCAGATGCCTTTCTCCTACATTGGGGGTCAGGCTTTCTGTATGCGTATCCTCCCATACCTCTGGTGGGGAAGACTTTGCTGAAACTACAGCAAGACCACGGAACCATGATTCTGATTGCGCCCTTTTGGCCGCATCAGATTTGGTTCCCTCTTCTTCTGGAGTTGTCCTCCGAAGAACCGTGGAGATTGGAGTGTTTTCCAACCCTCATCACTCAGAGGCGCTTCTGCATACCAACCTCCAGTCTCTGGCTCTCACGGCCTGGATGTTGAGGGCATAGACTTCGCCTCCTTGGGTCTTTCTGAGGGTGTCTCCCGAATCTTGCTTACTTCCAGGAAAGATTCCACAAAGAGGTGTTACTCTTTTAAATGGAGGAGGTTTGCTGTTTGGTGTGATAGCAAGGCCCTAGATCCTCGCTCTTGTCCTACACAGACCCTTGCTTGAATACCTTCTACACTTGTCAGAGTCATGTCTCAAGACCAACTCCGTAAGGGTTCATCTTAGTGCAATTAGTGCTTTCCATTATCGTGTAGAGGGTAAGCCTATCTCTGGGCTGTCTGGTGTGATAGCAAGGCCCTAGATCCTCGCTCTTGTCCTACACAGACCCTTGCTTGAATACCTTCTACACTTGTCAGAGTCAGGTCTCAAGACCAACTCCGTAAGGGTTCATCTTAGTGCAATTAGTGCTTTCCATTATCGTGTAGAGGGTAAGCCTATCTCTGGACAGCCTTTAGTTGTTCGTTTCATGAGAGGTTTGCTTTTGTCAAAGCCCCCTGTCAAACCTCCACCAGTGTAATGGGATCTCAATGTTGTCCTCACCCAGCTGATGAAACCTCCTTTTGAGCCACTGGATTCCTGCCATCTGAAGTACTTGATCTGGAAGGTCATTTTCTTGGTGGCAGTCACTTCAGCTCGTAGAATCAGTGAGCTTCAAGCCTTGGTAGCCCATGATCCCTATACTAAATTTCATCATAACAGAGTAGTCCTCCGTACGCACCCTAAGTTCTTGCCAAAGATGGTGTTGGAGTTCCATCTGAACCAGTCAATTGTCTTGCCAACATTCTTTCCCCGTCTTCATACCCGCCCTGCTGAACATCAGTTGCATACATTGGACTGCAAGAGAGCATTGGCCTTCTATGTGGAGCGGACAAGCCCATTCTAACAGTCCACCCAAATGTTGTTTCTTTCGACCCTACAGAAGGGGAGTGGCTGTCAGGAAATGCACCATTTCCAATTGGCTAGCAGATTGCATTTCCTTCACTTACGCCCACAAGCTGGGCTGACTCTTGAATGTCATGTCACGGCTCATAGTGTTAGAGCCATGGCAGCGTCAGTAGCCCACTTGAAGTTAGCCAATATTGAAGAGATTTGCAAGGCTGCAACGTGATCATTTGTCCACACATTCACATCTCATTACTGCCTTCAGCAGGATAGCCGACGCAACAGTCGGTTTGGGCAGTCGGTGCTGCAGAATCTGTTCGGGGTTTAGAATCCAACTCCACCCTCCTAGGCCCATTTTTATTCTGTTCCAGGCTGCACTATCAGTTAGATATTTCTTCGTAGGTCAATCTTTGTTATGTCCTCACTGTTGCGAAGCCCAATTGACCCTGTTTTTTTTTGAGTGAGCCTGGGGGCTAGGGATACCCATATGTGAGAACAAGCAGCCTGCTTGTCCTTGGAGAA
Source organism: Microcaecilia unicolor (assembly GCF_901765095.1). Lineage (NCBI taxonomy): Eukaryota > Metazoa > Chordata > Amphibia > Gymnophiona > Siphonopidae > Microcaecilia > Microcaecilia unicolor. Next base: position 309,694,046 of record NC_044034.1, on the reverse strand, counting down.
AGCGAAGTAACTTACCTGTAGCAGGTATTCTCAAAGGACAGCAGACTGATTGTTCTCACCAACCCGCCCACCTCCTCTTTGGAGTTGTTCTTTTCTTTGTTTTTGCTTCATAAGTTGACTGAAGCGGGACTCTTGCGCTACGGGCTGCCGTGGACGTCACCCATATGTGAGAACAAGCAGCCTGCTTGTCCTCGGAGAAATAATGTATTTGGGGCACTATTTGGGTTCGGATTGAATCAAATATGAATATTCGGTAGAGCCCAAATTTTTGTTCTAGGATTAGTCAGAATACCAAGTTCCTGAGAATTAATTTGTCTTGGTTTAGGAGACTACTGTAATGTAGTTTAAAAGGGTGGCAAGGGAAGGGGGAAGCTGCTGTTTATTTAAGTATGAGAATTATCTGGCCAAACTGTTACAAAGAGATACAGCTGGCCCTGATCCACAGTCACCTATTACATTACTCTAATCCAAACCACAAAAGATGCAATCAAGTATTTCAATGAATTTATCTTCTTGCACATAAATAAATATTGGTGAACCCTATATAAGGGATTAATGTACTAATGAGATTTTCTCCGTTTCTACATAATATATTAAGAACATAAGAATAGCCACACTGGGTCAGACCAATGATCCATCTAGCTCAGTATCCTGCTTCCAGCAATGGCCATTCCAATATATACATAGGACTGTTATATAGGTGTACAGGGTAACTCATGTTTCTCCCACATATTATAATCACAGGTCCACAAATGTGTTTAAAGCATGACTCAACCACCTTTATATTTATATTTAAAAATGCAAAAAAAAAAACATTTTCAGTGTGCAATAAGGCACAAACTATATTTCAGATAAGCATGAAATGTTCTGGGAGCCAAGACAAGGAGAATCACTTTTCTTTCATTGTATTCTTCCTAAAAACACTGCACCATATAGGGTGTAGTCTTATTTCCCTCTTCAAGGGCTGCCAGGTGAACTTGACTTCAGTCACTTCTCCCACCCCCAGTTTCAGAATGTTAAAGATGTTCCAGAACATTACACAAAAGGTAGCCTTCTCTAATATGGATACCAAGTATCACACAACCTGAAGGCCCTGCTTACAAGAGTTTTTAGCACAGGCTAAAAATTAGAATGCGCTAACACTAGAGATGCCCATATATTCCTAAGGGTGTCTCTAGTGTTAACGCGTGCTAAGTTTTAGTGCATGCTAAAAACATTAGCACGCCTACAGAGTGGCTTAAGTAAGCAGGGCCCTGAATGTCTTGTGCTTCGTCTCATAGGACTTTTGTGACCAGCAGAGATACAGCAAAAGCCAACAAGGATGGGAACATTCAGGGTAGAGTGCAGAAAATTAAAGACTGACAAACACTATTGATTTCTGGTTGGATATGAAAAAGAATCAACTTTTTCCAGTACCAAGTATGCAAATCTTACCTGTATGGTGGAAAAGAAAAGGAATCCAACATACTAATTTTTAAAACGTCAAAAGGTAATCTTTTTAAAAAGGGAAGTTCTACAGGACTAGAAAAATGGTACACAGTACAACCAATGCCTCATCTGGATTAATAGACCTTCCCACTTACAGCTTGCATTGTTAGGCAATTCTACGGATTCTATAAAGGTCACCCAATTAGAGAATCGGGTGCCAACCAATTATTAAAATTAGAGTTAATTGAAACTTAATTGGCACTAATTTGAATTTACGAGAGCATCTGCCTATGCACTGTTCTATAGCACTGCATTCCCAAAGTGTCTTGCATGCAATCTAAAAGGGAGAGTGGCCATGGGATGGGCAGGGACATTCCAAATATTTAGGTGCAGTGTTATAGAATACTGGGGATGTGCGCAATGATTTACACCAGGTTTCAGCAGGCGTAAGTCCTTGTGTCCAGTTGGGCATGGGAATAGGCGCTATTCTCATAAAAAGCATTCAACCCAGATCACTTTAAAGAACAGCACTTCGTGCAGATTTTTCCAGGCATCTATTTTTGAGTGCTATTTATAGAATATGGCCCAATGTGTCTAGACAGATACAAAAAAATAACAAAAGATGCAATTCTCTCAACAGTAATACACTCAAATAGTATATATGTGCTCAGAGAGACCAGATACCCTATAAAGTCTTGGTGTCTAAGACATACATTCATGTCTCAATATTTTTAATCATTGCACATAATTTTTCAATACTAAAGTGTTCCATTAAAATCCAATATGACTACATTCAAGAAATCATTCACAAATATTAAGAAGTACATATCTGAAAAAAAGTTGTAGCGAGAAGATAACTGGATATCTTGGATACTATGCACACAGTGCAACTTTTTTTTTCAGGTAGGTACTTGTTCTTCATATTTGTGGTTTCTTGAATATGGTCATATTGGATCTTAATGGAGCACTTTAGTATTGAAAAATTATGTGCAATGATTAAAAATATTGAGACTTGGGTCTCAGATCCAAGATGGCTGCCTGAGCAGACGTGCGGGAAAGAGCTCATGAAACCCACTGAAAACTTCTTCAATTGGGTGTTCTCAGACCCGTTATGGGAAAGAGGAAGGGTAAATCCAGAGTGCCTACCTCCACAGGCATGGTTGAGCCCCCTCTTTTGAGGCAGTTGACATTGGAAGAATCGGGACTCCAACCGCCGGGAACTGGAATGCTCGCTCTAGGTGGTCCGGGTGAACGATTAGACCTAAGCGCTGAGGGAGTGTCTCTAAGCCCTTCCTCTTTGACGGCACATCCAAGACCAGGATGAGAGGCGACGGGCGCGAGTGAACAGCACGGAGACCCCGCGGCCGCGTCAACGCCAGTACAGTTACCAGCTTCGACAAGAATTTTGTCTGAAAGAAGCCCTGGGGAATCGCCCTTGAATCTTGGAGTTATAAAACCAGCTACCGTCACGATGGAATCTATATGGGAAGCAATCCAAAGATTGAATACCAGCTTGCAGCAAATTTCAGGTACTTTGGTGCTGTGGTGGACATAAAGAGTTTACAATCTGATTTGCAACTGAAAAATGCAGAACAAACTATAACAATGGAGAATTTTGATAAAGAAGTGAAAACAATCAATTCCTCAATAAATGTTCTAATGAGAGATAGTAATTTCCAACAAGGCAAAACGGAATATTTAGAAAATCAAATGAGGGCTAACAATTTACGTTTCCTTAATTTTCCTAAAAGCCCAATGGTTCCAGCAATCGACATGCTTAAGAAATACCTTAATGAAGTATTAGGTATACCCCCTGAGATGTACCCTCCGATTACTCGAGCAATGTATATTTCTGGAGCACAAGGGAAATCATTGCCTGTTAACTCTCAAGATGATCTGAATATAACAGAATTCTTAGAATCCTCATTAGAGACTATAACAGAAAGAACTACGTTATTGGTTACTTTTGCTCTGCAACTAGATCGTAACAATATTTTCAAACTGTTTTTCCGCCACATTAATTCACCATTCTTTGGCTCAAAAATTCAAGTATTTCCAGACTTTGCCCGAGAAACTCAAAGGAAGAGAAAACAATTTTTGTTATTAAAAGAGTTTTGCGTATAGGTGGGACCTTTATGTTAAGGTTCCCATGTAAATGTTATATTTCCTTGAATTCAGTAAATTATGTTTATTTTGACCCAGAGAAGTTAAAAGCATTTATTGTAACAAAAGAATAATACTGCACTAATCTTGGATTGTAGAGCGTTATACCTGGTTCTGTTTGCTTGAGTAAGAAGTAATTTACTTTGATATACATGAGGTTAATGTCATTTTCCTGTTCTTGGATCAACAATTGGGGACTAAAATCTTTTTCTCTTTTCCTTTAAATTGTGAGTTTTTCAGTAATATTATTATTTGATGTGTGTGATTTATGTTATTGCATAAATGTAATGTTGGAATGATCATAATAAAAAAAATATTGAGACTTGATGTGTTATGTCTTACAAACCAATAGGTTTTTAAAACATTTTGAAGAATAACTGGGACATTATGAGATCGCACCCAGTTTTTGAAGATCATTTTCTGCGCATTGCCTTTTCGGGGAGGGGGGGGGGGGAGAATTTGAAAGAACTGTTAAGTTTGGCAGTGTTGCCACAGATATCATAAGAAGTGGATAAATTGAGAAGCCACTTTAAATGTGGCAGTTGTCAGACATGTGCAATTACAAAGGAATGTACTACTTTTCAAAATCCAGGACATACTTTCTACAGCATTATACTAATTGCAAATCCCGTGAAGCAATTTATTTGCTCCGTTATCCCTGCAATAAGGTTTACATAGGGAAAACAAAGTGTAGTTTAAATGTCCGCATGAACGAGCACCGGCACAGTTTATCACATATGAGAATGGAAGCTCCTTTAGTGGAACACAATATGATATATCAGCACCAATTTAAGGATTTTGAATGCCATGTAATAGACAACGTTGTTCCCAATGTGAGAGGAGGAGATTGGGACAAAGCGTTGTTAAGAAGAGAACAGTGCTGGATTTATCACTTGAAGTCTATGGAACCCCGGGGTTTAAATGATAAGAACCAATGGACAGTGTTTCTTTGATTGCATCAGTCAAACACATTGTTTTCAATGGACATTTTTATAGCATCTTGTTTAAATACTGGCGCTATTTTGTCTGAAAGATTAATGCCAGCAAACAGAGAGCAAGATAGGTAGGTGTAAAGCAGGGATTGGGTGATAATTATTACTGAACCTATTTTTTTTAACTTGACTTCTTTCTTTATGCAGCTCACAAGACCTACAGTTTCCCCTGAAGAAGCCTTTGTAGGTGAAACGGGTCCCTGTTGGGATCAGGTTGGAGAAAGAGCACGTTGAAAGTTAAGTGCAGTTTTATTTTGTGCTATTGGATATTATATATAGAGCACATGGAATTCATATGTTTGCTGCAAGTACTTTGAAACATAGAGACTATTGAAAATGAAATAAAGTTAAAGAGTTTTTTGAAGGAGGTTTTTGCCGATGATTGGTCTGAGTCAGTTGGTAGCTGTGGTACTCATGTCAGAATAACATGAGTGGAATGGATAATACCTAATTTCCACAACATAAACCAATGACTGCTGAGGCTTTTTTACTCCTTTTTAATTTTGTATAATTTTAATTAATCAAAAAAAAGAAAAAATAACTGTGCACTGGGATATTATGTAGAAAAGCATTGATATGGTGCAGTTGAAAAACTGTCTACAGGCCAATAGAATGCCACATTTTTTGATTAGAAACCAACAGGCCACTATTCAGCCGATACTGGTCAGTGATTTTTTAAAAGCTGACCACTGCTGGCTAGATTAGCCTTGCATTTTTCAGGAGACTTAGACATTTTTCAGTCATAATGAAAGAAAAAAAAAAACCGCCCAGAACTAAAACTAAGACAATTTGAGCTAGACCTGTTCTATAACTAATAAGGAACAAAAAGGTGCCCTAAATACCCAGATGACCACTGGAGGGAATCAGGAATGACCTCCCCTTATTCCTCTAGTGGTCACTAACCTCCTCCCACCCCTCAAAAATGTGATGAAAACCATTATTTGCCAGCCTCTAATGTTATACTCGGGTCCATCAGAACAGCATGCAGGTCCCTGGAGTAGTCTAGTGGTAGGTGCAGTGCACTGCATACAGGTGGATCTAGGCTTCTACCTCCTACAACCTGTTAAACTTGTGGAGGAAATTGTGTGCCCTCCAAAACTCACCAGAAACCCACTGTACCCACATATAGGTGCCCCCTTCACCCATAAGGGCCATGGTAGTGAATGATACATACCTGTAGCAGGTGTTCTCCGAGGACAGCAGGCTGATTGTTCTCACGACTGGGTGACGTCCGCGGCAGCCCCCACCAACCGGAAAAAAGCTTCGCGGGACGGTCGGCACGCAGGGCACGCCCACCGCGCATGCGCGGCCGTCTTCCCGCCCGTGCGCGACCGCTCCCGCCAGTTGAATGACTAGCAAAAGATGAAACACACAACTCCAAAGGGGAGGAGGGAGGGTAGGTGAGAACAATCAGCCTGCTGTCCTCGGAGAACACCTGCTACAGGTATGTATCATTCACTTTCTCCGAGGACAAGCAGGCTGCTTGTTCTCACGACTGGGGTATCCCTAGCTCTCAGGCTCACTCAAAACAAGAACCCAGGTCAATTGAACCTCGCAACGGCGAGGGTATAACAGAAAATTGACCTACGAAGAACAACTAACTGAGAGTGCAGCCTGACCAGAATAAATTCGGGTCCTGGAGGGTGGAGTTGGATTTACACCCCAAACAGATTCTGCAGCACCGACTGCCCGAACCGACTGTCGCGTCGGGTATCCTGCTGGAGGCAGTAATGTGATGTGAATGTGTGGACAGATGACCACGTCGCAGCCTTGCAAATCTCTTCAATAGTGGCTGACTTCAAGTGGGCCACTGACGCTGCCATGGCTCTGACACTATGAGCCGTGACATGACCCTCAAGAGTCAGCCCAGCCTGGGCGTAAGTGAAGGAAATGCAATCTGCTAGCCAATTGGAGATGGTGCGTTTCCCGACAGCGACCCCTAGCCTGTTAGGGTCGAAAGAAACAAACAATTGGGCGGACTGTCTGTGGGGCTGTGTCCGCTCCAAGTAGAAGGCCAATGCTCTCTTGCAGTCCAATGTGTGCAACTGACGTTCAGCAGGGCGGGTATGCGGCCTGGGGAAGAAAGTTGGCAAGACAATTGACTGGTTAAGATGGAACTCCGACACCACCTTCGGCAGGAACTTTGGGTGGGTGCGGAGCACTACTCTGTTGTGATGAAATTTGGTATACGGAGCATGAGCTACCAGGGCTTGAAGCTCACTGACCCTACGAGCTGAAGTAACTGCCACCAAGAAAATGACCTTCCAGGTCAAGTACTTCAGATGGCAGGAATTCAGTGGCTCAAAAGGAGGTTTCATCAGCTGGGTGAGGACGACGTTGAGATCCCATGACACTGTAGGAGGCTTGATAGGGGGCTTTGACAAAAGCAAACCTCTCATGAATCGAACGACTAAAGGCTCTCCAGAGATGGCTTTACCTTCCACACGATAATGGTAAGCACTAATAGCACTAAGGTGATTCCTTACTGAGTTGGTCTTGAGGCCAGACTCTGATAAGTGCAGAAGGTATTCAAGCAGGTTCTGTGCAGGGCAAGAACGAGGTTCTAGGGCCTTGCTCTCACACCAAACGACAAACCTCCTCCACTTGAAAAAGTAACTCTTTTTAGTGGAATCCTTCCTAGAGGCAAGCAAGACCCGGGAGACACCCTCAGACAGACCCAACGCAGCGAAGTCTACGCCCTCAACATCCAGGCCGTGAGAGCCAGGGATTGAAGGTTGGGGTGCAGCAACGCTCCGTCGTTCTGCGAAATGAGAGTCGGAAAACACTCCAATCTCCACGGTTCTTCTGAGGACAACTCCAGAAGAAGAGGGAACCAGATCTGACGGGGCCAAAAGGGCGCTATCAGAATCATGGTGCCGCGGTCTTGCTTGAGCTTCAGTAAGGTCTTCCCCACCAAAGGTATGGGAGGATAAGCATACAGGAGGCCGGTCCCCCAATGAAGGAGAAAGGCGTCCGACGCTAGCCTGCCGTGTGCCTGAAGTCTGGAACAGAACAGAGGCAGCTTGTGGTTGGTCTGAGAGGCGAAAAGGTCCACCGAGGGGGTGCCCCACGCTCGGAAGATCTTGCGTACCACTCTGGCATGGAGCGACCACTCGTGCGGTTGCAATACTCTGCTCAGTCTGTCGGCCAGACTGTTGTTTACGCCTGCCAGGTACGTGGCTTGGAGGAGCATGCCGAACCGACACGCCCAACGCCACATCCCGACGGCCTCCTGACACAGGGGGCGAGATCCGGTGTCCCCCTGCTTGTTGACGTAATACATTGCAACCTGATTGTCTGTCCGAATTTGGATAATTTGGCAGGACAGCCGATCTCTGAAAGCCTTCAGTGCGTTCCAGATCGCTCGGAGCTCCAGGAGGTTGATCTGCAGATCCTTTTCCTGGAGGGACCACAGACCCTGGGTGTGAAGCCCATCGACATGGGCTCCCCACCCCAGGCGAGATGCATCTGTCGTCAGCACTTTCGTGGGCTGCGGAATTTGGAATGGACGTCCCAGGGTCAAATTGGTCCGGATGGTCCACCAGAGCAGTGAAGTGCGGCAACTGGTGGAGAGGCGGATGACATCCTCTAGATTCCCGGTGGCTTGGAACCACTGGGAAGCTAGGGTCCATTGAGCAGATCTCATGTGAAGACGAGCCATGGGAGTCACATGACCCAGAAGTCTCAACATCTGCCGAGCTGTGATCTGCTGAGACGCTCTGGTCTGCGAAGCCAGGGCCAAGAGAGTGGTAGCCCTCGCTTCGGGAAGGTAGGCCTGAGCCGTCTGGGTATTCAGCAGCGCTCCTATGAATTCCAGAGACTGAGTAGGCTGGAGATGGGACTTTGGGTAATTTATCACAAACCCCAGCAGCTCCAGAAGTTGAATAGTGCACTGCATGGACCGGAGGGCTCCTGCCTCCGAGGTGCTCTTGACCAGCCAATCGTCGAGATATGGGAACACGTGCACTCCCAGCTTGCGTAGATACGCCGCCACCACCACGAGGCACTTTGTAAACACTCGTGGGGCAGAGGCGAGCCCAAAGGGCAGCACACAATACTGAAAGTGCCGTGCGCCCAGGCGGAATCTGAGATACTGTCTGTGAGCTGGCAGTATCGGGATGTGAGTGTATGCGTCCTTTAAATCCAGGGAACATAGCCAATTGTTTTTCTGAATCATTGGCAGAAGGGTGCCCAAGGAAAGCATCCTGAACTTTTCTTTGACCAGGAATTTGTTCAGGCCTCTCAGGTCTAGGATGGGACGCATCCCCCCTGTTTTCTTTTCCACAAGGAAGTACCTGGAATAGAATCCCTGCCCTTCCTGCCCGGGTGGTACGGGCTCGACCGCATTGGCGCTGAGAAGGGCGGAGAGTTCCTCTGCAAGTACCTGCTTGTGATGGGAGCTGAAAGACTGAGCTCCCGGAGGACAATTTGGAGGCAGGGAGGCCAAATTCAGGGCGTATCCGCACCGCACTATTTGGAGAACCCACTGGTCGGAGGTTATGAGAGGCCACCTTTGGTGAAAAAAACTTAACCTCCCCCCGACCGGCAGATCGTCCGGTACGGACACTTGTAGGGCGGCTATGTTCCCGTGGATCCAGTCAAAAGCCCGTCCCCGGCTTTTGCTGTGGAGGCGCAGGGGGCTGCTTAGGCGCACGCTGTTGACGAGAACGAGCGTGCTGGGGCTGTCCCTGTGCCTGACGAGGCCTTCGGGCCGGCTGGTTGTACCTACGCTTCGCAAAAGAATAGGGTGCAGCCTGCCGGGCCCGGGAAAAACGTCCACCTGTGGAGGTGGATGCTGAAGGCGCCCGGTGGGAGAGCTTGTCGAGAGCGGTTTCCTGCTGATGCAGTTGGTCCACCATCTGCTCGACCTTCTCGCCAAAAATGTTATCCCCCCGGCAAGGGACGTCGGCCAGTCTCTGCTGGGTGCGGTTGTCCAGGTCAGAGGCACGCAGCCATGAGAGCCTGCGCATCACTATACCTTGGGCCGCAGCACGAGATGCCACGTCACAGGTGTCATAGATACCCCTGGACAGGAACTTTCTGCACGCCTTCAGCTGCCTGACCACCTCCTGATAAGGCCTGGACTGCTCCGGCGAGAGCTTCTCGACCAGGTCCGCCAGTTGATGCACATAGGTCCGCATGTGGATGCTCATATAGAGCAGGTATGATTGGATGCGGGTCACGAGCATGGAGGATTGGTAGGCCTTCCTCCCAAACGAGTCCAGAGTGCGAGACTCCCGCCCCGGGGGCGCCGAGGCGGTATCCCTCGAACTCCGTGCCCTCTTGAGAGCAGAATCCACGACCGCTGAGTCATGGGGCAATTGTGGCCGCATTAGCTCTGGGTCAGAGTGGATCCTGTACTGGGACTCTGCTTTCTTGGGAATGGTGGGGTTAGTTAATGGTCGCACCCAGTTCCGAAGCAGCGTCTCCTTAAGGACATTGTGCAGCGGCACCGTGGAGGACTCTCTAGGTGGTGATGGATAGTCGAGGACCTCGAGCATCTCGGCCCTCGGCTCTTCCACAGAGACCACGGGGAAGGGAATGCTGATAGACATATCCCGCACAAAGGAGGCAAAGGAGAGACTCTCAGGAGGTGAGAGCTTCCTCTCCGGTGAAGGCGTGGGGTCCGAGGGAAGGCCCGTAGACTCCTCTGAGGAGAAATATCTAGGGTCCTCCTCTTCCCCCCACGAGGCCTCATCCTCGGTATCGGACATAAGCTCATGTAGCTGAGTCCTGAACCGGGCCCGGCTCGACGTCGAGGCACCGAGGCCTCGGTGTCGTCGAGCGGTGGACTCCCGCGCCGGCGGGGACGAAGCTCCCTCCATCGACGTGGACACCACCTGCGTGGCGGTCGAGACTGGCGCCGCAAGCGGCGGCGGTGTCGACGGCCCCGGCGCCGGGCTAGAGCTCGCCGGCGCCACAGTCATCGGCGCCGAGGGTGCAAGCACCCCCGGCGCCGGCACAGCCTGGCGCATCAGCCCTTCCAGGATCCCCGGAAGGATGGCTCTGAGGCACTCGTCCAGGCCCGCTGCCGAGAAAGGCGGTGGGGCCGGTAGGGGTGTCGGTGCCCGGATCTGGTGGGAGCCAGGAGACTGCACCGAGGTGCCGGGACCCTGTTGCGTCGGCACCTCTATCACCGACGGGGATCTCTCCTCTCGATGGAGACGCTTCGGCGTCGACTCCTCTCCGATGTGCATCGAGGGCGACCGGTGACGGCGTTTCTTATCCTTCTTCCGATGCCCGTCACCGGCGCCGGGAGGCATGGAGGAGGAGGATGACGATCCCCCTCGGTCTCGAGGAACCGGGTCAGACAGGGTTCGGTCCCGTGGGCCACGGGCTGAGGGAGTGACCGGGGCCGACTGCCCACGCGGCCTCTCACCTCTACCCTCACCGGAGGACCGGCGGGCCGACGGGACCTGTTCTCCTGGGGTCGATGCCATCGGTGCAGATGTCTCGGGCATCGATACCGGTAACCAAGGACCGGGCGTCGATACCGATGCCGTCGAGGTCGACGTCGAGGGGCCGGCGCAAGTTCCAAAAATACGGTCCCGTTGAACTTGCCTCGCAACCTGAGTCCGTTTCCGGAGACCGAGACACAGGGGACACGACTTGAAATTGTGCTCCGGCCCGAGGCACTGGAGGCACCAAGCGTGGGTGTCGGTCTGCGAGATGGGCCGGCCGCACCGACCACACTTTTAAATCCACTCGGGACCTTCGAGGACATCGACGGAAAAATCGCGTCGGCGAAATTAAAGTCGTCGATGGTGGCGGAAATCACACCTCGAAAATGAAAAACGACCGTGCGGCCACCAGGCCGCAACGCAACGTCCCCGCTGGAAGCGAGGGAAAATGGGAGCGCGTGCTCCTTTTTTTTTTTTTTTTTTTCAAAGAAAAGAAAAGTGGAGCGCGCGGCGATAAATTAAATATAAAAGAAAATAAAGAGGTTCGCGTAAACGCGACGGTTTTTCCGGGGCTGAAACAGAGAGAGCGGCACAGGCACGACTCTCTCCAGGCGCGGAAAAAAAGGAACTGGCGGGAGCGGTCGCGCACGGGGCGGGAAGACGGCCGCGCATGCGCGGTGGGCGTGCCCTGCGTGCCGACCGTCCCGCGAAGCTTTTTTCCGGTTGGTGGGGGCTGCCGCGGACGTCACCCAGTCGTGAGAACAAGCAGCCTGCTTGTCCTCGGAGAAAGTGGTGTACAGTTAGGGGTAGTGGGCTTTGGGCGGCTCAGCAGACAAGGTAAGGGAGCAATGGTCAGATGTGTACTTGGGAGCATTTTATGAAGTCCACTGCAGTGCCCCCTAGGGAGCCCTATTGCTTTCCCGGGATGTCAGGAGGACCAGTGTACTAAAAATGCTGGCTTCTCCTACATCCCAATGGCTTGATTTTGTGCGTTTTTTTGCAATTGGACATTTTTCTTTTCGAAAATGGACCAAAAAATAAAACATCCAAATCACAAAACCTTGTATTTTCGAAAACAAAACATAGACGTTTTTCTTTTTTGAAAATGACTTTCTTTGCTGTTCAGAGTTTGGACGTTTTTGCAAAGTCAGACTTAAACGTCATATCAAAAATGCCTCTCCTGGTCTACTATGGTCTTTATCACAACCTTGCCATCAGGATGTCCTATCTTTCCCTTGGTGATATAATTTAAAGGTACCTTGGTCCAAACCATGGGCTTTTGAGCAATTGTCGACCTTCCACTAGTTTCTAGTTTAAAAGCTGCTCTATCTCCTTTTTAAAAGTTGATGTAAGTAGCCTGGTTCCATCATGGTTAAGGTGGAACCCATCTTTCTGGAATAGACTCTCCCATCCCCCAGAGTGATTTAAAACCCTCCTCCCTGCAAGATCATCTCATCCATACATTGAGACTCCAGAGCTCTGCCTCTCTTGGGTCCTTCACATAGAACAGGGAGCACTTCTAAAAATGCTACCATGGAGGTTCTGGATTTCAGCTATCTATGAACCTAAATTTGGCTTCTAGAACTTCCATCCCACATTTTCCTATGTCATTTGTACCCACACAAGACAGCAGGCTCCTCCCCAGCACTGTCTAAAATCTAATCCAGGTGACATGTAGGGTCCACCACCTATGCAATAGGCAGTCAAGTGACCAAGCAATCCTCATGTCCACCAACCACTCAACTACCTACATGCCTAATGATTGAAACTCCAACTAAAATGACCATTCTACCCTTCCTTCCTGGGCAGAAGACCCTAGATACACATCCTCAGTGCGAGAGGATATTGCATCCCCTGGAGAGCAGGTCCTGGCTACAGGATCCCTTCCTGCCTCTCCACGGTTATTGCTCTCCCTTCAGATGATCTTTCTTTTCCATGGCAGAACAGAGGTTGCCAGAGTGGAGGTGGGACTTCTCTACTGTGTCCCTGTAGGTCTCTTCTATAAACCTCTCTGTCTCAGCTCTTCTATGTCTGCTGCACTAGCCTCCAGGGATCGGACCTGTTCTCTGAGTGCAAGCTCTTTGCACCGAGAACACACATATGACTTTTCATCAACTGCAAGATAATCAAACATGCGACACAGTGCAAAAGACTAAGTAGCCCCCATCTTGCTGATGGACTGCTGCCTGCATCTTATTATTGATGAGTAAAGTTGGTAATAGAGTAGGAATATGTAAACTAAAATCCCCCAAGACTGCTGGTTCCAATTGATGGCAGCTTTTGAATTTTCTGCTTGGTAGGCATCATGGCGGATGCTGATGACTGTGTGCGACGAGACCTGCCAGTTTGCTTGAGCTTCTTTACTTCCGGGACCCTACGTGTGTTGATCTGGTGGGTGAGGTTCCATTCGATGCCGTGAGCCAGCTTTGCCTGGCTATTCAGATTACTTATGATATGTTGGTGAAGTCTATAGTTGGAGGGGGGAGTAGGGCATTTTTGGGGGCTATCCTCAGGGGATCTGATCATATTGGGACCACTTTTATGGACACTGCCCTTTTGGAGCATGTGGTCAAGTTCTGGTCCTGCCCCCTCGTCAGGATGGCTGGACCCTCCTTTCCCCACAATGTGTTGTTTTCTGCTTACAGGGTTCTGTAGATAGAGTTCTATTTCTTTGGTTAAGAGTTTGTTGGTACTGTTTTCCTATTTCACGTTTTGTATGGCACAGTGGGAATAGCATTTTAGGCTCCTCTGATGGGATGCTACCCCTTAGTTCTTTGGGGAGGGCTTTCCTTGTGTGTGTTGGTATTTGCTGTTTGTGCCCTAGTGGATGGCTAGGGGAGGAAAAGAGGTTTAGATAGGCTGTTATTTGTGGGGGTGAAAAAGGATGGTGGGAGGTTCTGTGGGTAGGTGGGGGTTAGAGTGGGGGAGTTTGGATGATGGGGGGTTGTTTTTCTTTTTAAGCTTGAAGGTTGTGGGGTTTTTTGTTTGCCACTATGCTGAAGATGCATTTAGGGGTGTTTCACCCAGGGAGCCTAGCTGGGGGGGCCTGCTGGGTACATAAATATTGGTTTGTTCTTTTCAAAACATGTCTTATCTGTGTTTTTTAATGGTTAGAAATTACTCACTTTAAATGTAGTGGCTATTAACTCTCCTATTAAGAGGAAATAAATTCTCTCTTGGCTGCAGAAGAAAAGGATTGATAGTGCATATCGAGGAGACCCACCTTACTACTCAGGAACATGATAAACTAAAATGTACCTGGGTTGGAGATTTATGAGAGGGCATATAATCGCATACACTAAGCGGATCCAGAAAACTAGGGAAGAGGAGCTGCTTCGTCTCTCAGAACTCAGCTCTCTGCGTCATACCCATTTGTCTCATCTAGATGATCTGACCAAACAGAAACTTGCGGAGGTGCGGAAGAGAATTGATGTTCTCCTGAATGATTGGGCATCCTTATTACCACCTTTATAAACTGCACTGTTGGGGAGGAAAGGCTGGAAAAACTTAGCTATCTGGTCCCTCACTGTCATAAGAAGCAGGTGATATCTTTTAAAGATAGTCAGGGGAAGTGCTATACTAATGAGGCCCAGATAGGAAAGCAGTTTGTCCACTTCTATAGAACATTATATGAAAGGCACCCTGTTGAGGAAGCTATGTGGGACAAATTCTTCCAGGGGTTGGGGATGCTGCACCTTGCGGCAGACCAGGTGAGAGCTCTGAGCTCTCCTTAGTGAACAGGTTTGAGTAGGTATTAAAACTTTGAAGTTGTTCAAAGCTCCTGGTTCTAACAGGTTTGATCTGGAATACTATAAACTTATTGGTGACCTTGTGGCCATTATGTACAATGACTTGTTGCACACTGGGACTGGTACCAGACTGAACCTGGCTCATATTGTATTACTTCACAAAACGGGTAAAGATCGTTTCCAAGTGGGCTCCTGTAGACCTATTTCTCTTTTAAATCAGGATGTAAAGTTATTGGTTGCTATTATGGCGAGACATCTGAATTGTTAGCTGCTGGGGTTTGTCCCAGGGCATTATGCTTCTATGAACTTGACCAAAGCATTGGCAGCTATTCATGAGCACCAGGGCAAGGGTGGCACATCAGTTTATCAATGGCACTCGAACCGAGCATTTTGACCTTCATCAGGGAACTTGTCAGGGATACCCATTGTCCCCCTTGCTTTCCTTGTTCACTATTGAACCTCTGGCACTAAAAATTAGACAATGCTGAGCAATTAAGGGCATCATGGTGTGAGGCTGCTAGTGCAAAATAAGTCTTTTCACAGATGATATTTTGCTCTATCTTGATCAGGCCACTCTTCAATTGGTTGTTGCCCTGCAGATTGTTCAGTTTGGCAAGATATGAAGGCTGAAAGTTAATTGCAATAAGTCTGAGTTTCTTCTCTTAGCGGGTACTAGAGTAGAACCCTGGCAGGCTGACCTACCTATCCCAATGGTGAAGAAACCTATGAATTACTTAGGGAAATGCAATTTGCTAGATCCTATAGTGAAAATTAAAACACTCCGTCAGTTGTTCTTTGCTCAGCCGGGTAGCTCTAATTAAGTTGGTCCTGTTACCCAAGTTGTTCTATCCTCTCCAGACTGTCCCGAATTGGCTGTCTCACTGAGACAAGTGGATCTTTCAGAATGTCATATGGTCCTCTATTTGTTGATCTAGGAGAGCGCGGGTAGCCTATTCCAAGTTGGTTTTAGATAAGTTTCAAGGGAGATTAGGGCTTCCAGCTCTGATGCATTTGGTTGTGGAGGGGGCGTCAGGTCACACCAAATTTACTCCAGCTGGGTGGAGTGTTGGTGTGCACCTCTTTTCTTCATTAACCTTTTTCATATAATCCCTACCTACATTCCAAAGTATACTTCTCATTTACAATTCTTGTGGCCGGTAAGGCTGGCATGGAATTGGTGGCACAAGTATCAGTTTAAGGTGGTGGAGGCATCACCCTTTCTACAGTTTGAAGGCAATGCCAATTTTCATGCATGGTTGGGAGCCTCTCCCTTTTGAGAATGGACTAGGCACGGCTGTGGGTCATTTGATGGCATGGGGGTGGGGGGGACCATTTTTCCTCCTTTTCAGAATTACAGGACATATGGCAGCTCCCTCATAGGCATATGCTACCTTATTTGCAATCCCAAAACTACAGGAGCACTCTCCAAAGACAGTATGGTCCTACTTGGCAGTGTGGGAGGTTGAAAGCATATCTTTTCAAGGTACCTCCTAGCTTGAATAGATTATCTACATGGTGCAGGTTGTTCAAAACAAATCTCCCCCTTGATAGCATTGATTAGCTTTCCCAGAAGTGGAAAAAGAATTTTACAAGCGAACCTATTTATTTGGCAATATTTACACCCTGGCCAAGTCCACAGATCCGCAGGAGACCCAGTTTAAAGTACTTCACGGGGCTTATCTGTCTCGTGCTCAGGGTGCACATTGTGGCCTTTGGGAGGATGGGACTTGTTTACAGTGTCAGGTGAGCCTGGGTACCTATGTTCACACTTTTTTAGAATGCCCTGGGTTGAGGATCTGGCGGAATGTTTTCACCACCTTGGAACAGTTTTTTGTCCACACCCAATTGCATGGGATTGAAAGATCATACTACTAGGGGCCCAGAAAGGGTTCAAGGCGCAGGGCTTGTCAGTCACATCCCGAAAGTTCATTTACATCTCCTTGTTATTTGTCAAGAAAACCATTTTGGAGTACTGGGCCGCTCCCGAAGATACTTCCATGGCCTGCTAGGCACAAAGGATGAGAGATGTCATACAAATGAATCTCATGCTTAGCCACAAGAGTCCAAACTGGAGGGCGCTTTGGAGGAAGTATCATGAACTTTCCTATCCATTAGATCGGAGCACAGTGGGGTTGCTGGAGGGTGGGGGAAGAAGAGTGTCTGACTGGATGAGTTTTTGGGAGTTTTGTCTGGATTGTTTAATACGTTTGGTGTTTCGAGCTTCAATACATGCAAAAAGACGGAGGGCTGGACAGAGTCAGTTTGAGACAGCGCTGCTGGCCTCGTGTTAACCATGTCTTTTGCTACCTATGTTATATTTGTATGCTCTTTATTTGCTATTCTTTGGGTTTCCATGATATTTATTCACTTAGTGATTCGTCTCTTACTGGTGTTCAAAAATATAGATATATAAAAGAAAGCTGTAAGCAACACGACCACATCACACCATTTTTGCAAAACTTTCACTGGCTACCAGTATAATACAGGGCTAAATTTAAAACTCTCTGTCTGATCTTCAAGGCCCTTAAAGAAAATGGCCTGAAGTACTTGAAAAACAGGATCAACTTCTACACACATCCAAGGACACTAAGAGGGGCATAATCTAACGCAAACGCCCATCTCCATGGGCGTCTATGTCCGAGAATGGGTATGTGAAGGGGCAGGACAGAACGTATTTTCGAAAAAAACATACAGTTTGTGCCTGGCAAATGCATCGGATTTGTGCGGATTTGAGCTAGGCGGTTTCGTTTTCCAGCGATAATGGGAACTGAAGGCGCCCAGCTCAAAAAAGAACAAATTCAAGGCATTGGGTCGTGGGAGGGGCCAGGATTCGTAGTGCACTGGTCCCCCTCACATGCCAGGACACCAACCGGGCACCCTAGGGGGCACTTGTAAAAAGTTAAAAAAAAAAAATTAAATACTTCCCAAGTCCATAGCTCCCATCCCTTGGGTGCTGAGCCCCTCAAATCCCCCCCCCCCCAAAAAAACCCACACCATTACCATAGCCCTTATGGCTGAAGGGGGGCACCTACATGTGGGTACAGTGGGTTTTGGGGGTGGTTTGGAGGGCTCCCATTTACCAGCACAAGTGTAACAGGTAGGGGGGGATGGGCCTGGGTCCACCTGGCTGAAGTCCACTGCACCCACTAACAACTGCTCCAGGGACCTGCATACTGCTGTGATGGAGCTGGGTATGACATTTGAGGCTGGCAAAAAAAAGTTTTAAAAGTTTTTTTTTTTGGTGGGAGGGGGTTAGTGACCACTGGGGGAGTAAGTGGTGATCATCCCTGATTCCCTCCGGTGGTCATGTGGTCATTTAGGGCACTTTTTTGTGACTTGTTCATGAAAAAAAAAAAAAAAAAGTCCAAAAATGACCCAAATTTGCGCTAAAAACGCCTTTGTTTTTTCGATTATCGGCCGAGGGCGCCCATCTCTCCTTGGCTGATAACCACGCCCATCCTGCCTTCACCACACCTCTGACACGCCCCATCAACTTTACCCGTTTCTGCGACAGATTGCAGTTGAAGACGCCCAAAATCGGCTTTCGATTATACCGATTTGGGCGCCCACGGGAGAAAGGCGCCCATCTCCTGATTTGGGTCGAAATATGGGCGTCTTTCTCTTTCGAAAATAAGGCTGTAAGTCCTCCAAACGGGTATCCCTAACCACATCCTCTAAGAAAGGACATCACACGATGTGATACCCACCACCAAGTCTTCTCCAAAATTGCCCTACACTCTAGAATACACTCCCTGAAAAGCTTCCCTTAACCCAAGGCTATCTCTACTTCAGGAAGCAGATGAAAGCTTGGCTCTGCAACCAGGCTTTAATGGAAGTAGTAACTTAACTTGCTAGACACACACACACAAGTTGTGACAATGGCTACACATACCATAGCAGGGCATGTTTATCCATTCCAACCCTAGCTAAGATAGCATTCAAGCACCTTTCTGACCTCATGTAAAACTTTAAAATTAATCCCCTTATTTTCTTACACTTTTTATTCTCTTATGTAGCTGTATGTTCCAACTTTGCTTATACCCTATGCTATTAAAATGTTTTATTGCATATTGAGTTGACATTATAAACATAACCCCATCTCTCCCTCTGTGGGTCCAGTGTCTCTTCCTCCTCTGTTCCACCTCCAACCCCTGATCTAGTCTGGTCTCTTTCTCCCCTCTTGTGCTCCCCTTTCTGGCAGGTCCAGCAGATCTGTGCCCCTGCAGTCCTCTCCTACCCCAGGGTCTGCCATATCTCTCCTTCCAGCCCCCCCCCCCCAGGGTTGAGAACATTTCCCTCTAGCCCCCACTCCCCAAACCAAGGGTCAAGAACTTCTATCATCTCCCTCCCGTCTCTCTCCGATTGGTCTAACATCTTTCTCCCTCATCCCCCCTGAAGTCCAGCATCTCTCCCTCACCCAAACACTGTCCTACCAGGTCCTCTAAACTTGCCTCAATCCCCAGCATTGGCAGCAATCATGACAGTGCTATGGCCAATGTCAGGTTCTTCCCTCTGTGGGTCCCACCCGTGAGGAAGCAAGTTACTTCCCAGAAGGCAGGACCCAGCAGAGGGAAGGCCGAACGTCAGCAACAACATCATGTCTTGATGGCTGCCACTGCTGGGGATTGAGGCGTTTCGGGAGTGGGGGGTATGGCAGGGTGGATGAGAGACAGCTGATTTATTCAGGAGGCTGGGAGATTGAGAGAGATAGCAACTGCACCCAGCGAGGAAGAGAAGTAATGTGGGCAGGGACAAAAACCTAGATACTAGCTCTGAATTTTTAGGCCCAGAAACGGGCATAATCCTTAGCAAGAAACAACCACATGACCCAACAACAGAAAAGGTGGTCTAAGAAGGAACAAGCAGAATTTCGGTGAACTGTCTGCATTTATCCCGCTCATAACCAAACTCATGGAGGACATAGTGACGAAACAACTCAATGAATACCTAAATAAACACTCAATTCTGCATGAGTTTCAATCAGAATTTCGGTCAAATCACAGCACCGAAACTGTCCTAGTGTCCGCAAAGAACTCAATCAAACAAGCAATTGCAACTGGCAATAACATACTCCTCTTACAATTCGACATGTCCAGTGCCTTTGACATGGTTAATCATGGAATACTATTACATATACTAGAATACTTTGAACTAGGAGGCACAGTTCTCAAATGGTTCAAAGGATTCCTGACCACAAGATCATACCAACTGACAACCAACGCGGACATATCACCCCCATGGATACCGGAATGTGGAGTTCCCCAAGGATCCCCCCCTCTCACCTACCCTATTTAACCTAATGATGATACCTTTAGCCAAACTTCTAGCCAACCAAAACCTCAACCCCTACATATATGCAGACGATGTCACGATTTACATCCCGTTCAAACATGACTTAAAACGAAATCACCAACGAGATCAACCAAAGCCTCCAAATAATGCACTCCTGGGTGGATGCATTTCAGCTAAAACTTAACGCAGAAAAAACACAATGTCTTGTACTCACCTCACAACATAACACAAACAACTTCTCCACCATATCCACACCATACTGCTCTCTTCCCGTCTCACAAAACTTGAAAATTCTTGGAGCTACCATTGATTGAAACCTCACGCTCGATGCCCACATGAAGAACACGACGAAAAAGACGTTCCACTCCATATGGAAACTCAAAAGACTAAAACCTTTCTTCCCGAGATACATCTTCCGCACCCTGGTACAGTCAATGGTAATAAGTCATCTGGATTACTGCAACGCACTGTACGCTGGCTGCAAAGAACAGGCTATCAAAAAACTCCAAACAGCCCAGAAAACTGCCGCAAGACTCATATTTGGAAAAACTAAATATGAAAGTGTAAAACCCCTAAGAGAGAAACTTCACTGGCTCCCATTTAAGGAATGCATTGCGTTCAAGATCTGCACGATTGTACACAAAATCATTCACGCAGACGCCCCAATCTACATGCTAAACCTCGTGGACCTACCTCCCAGAAATGCTATAAGATCATCCCACAAATTTCTCAATCTGCACTTTCCAAGCTGTAAAGGACTAAAATACAAACTGATGATGCCGAAAACTATTAATGAAATAACTTTCGCAAATCTCTGAAGACATACCTCTTCAACAAGGCCTACAAAGAAAACCTATAGCCTTACTAAAATACCACGCCAAAACAAAAGGTCACCTTCTATACCTACCCGCCTAACACTATCCTTTTTCTCTTCCCATACTTAATCTCTGTGCATTACTAACTGCATCGGATATCCTGGAATGACAATGTCATAACAAAACTCTGTAAGCCCCATTGAGCCTGCAAATAGGTGGGA
Source organism: Microcaecilia unicolor (assembly GCF_901765095.1). NCBI lineage: Eukaryota > Metazoa > Chordata > Amphibia > Gymnophiona > Siphonopidae > Microcaecilia > Microcaecilia unicolor. The sequence continues at coordinate 309,672,985 of NC_044034.1, read as the reverse complement.
AAATGTGGGATACAAATGCAATAAATAATAAAAATTAGAGGCCAACAAACATGCATAAAAATATAAAGGCATGTATGAACGGGAGTGAAGGAGGAACTATTTCATATCTTGCATCAGCAGGAACTGAAGAAACTGTTGAAGAGTAAAGCACTTTCATGCAGTTTTAAACAGCTTAGCAATCGCTGCCAGATCTTCAGTGAACAAAGGAACTGGAAGTACAAAGGGAAGTCAGGACAGAATTTACACCAAATGGGTGTTCACTTTTATAGTACAAGTATTTTTCATTTTAGAATTTGTCACTATTTGGCAGAATACGGGTCAAATATGAATATTTGGTACAGCTCTAGTTTAACAAGGTAAAATTATGTATCATACCTGATAATTTTCTATCCATTAATCATAGCTCATCAATCCATAGACTGGTGGGTTGTGTCCATCTACCAGCAGGTGGAGATAGAGAGCAAACTTTTGCCTCCCTATATGTGGTCATGTGCTGCCGGAAACTCCTCAGTATGTCGATATCAAAGCTCCATCCGCAGGACTCAGCACTTAGAGAATTACACCCACAAAGGGACACTCTGCCGAGCTCACCACCGCCGAAACGGGGGAGGGGAATTAACCCAGCTCATCCCCACACAAGTGGGGGAGGGGAATCCGTCCAGCTCATCCCCGCGGAGCGGGGGAGGGACACCACACCCGCCGATGCGGGGGGGATCTGGCTTATCCTGCAACCGCGGGAGGAGCTGACTGACCCTAACACCGCCGAAGCGGGAAGGGTACAAAGCTGCCCTACAGCCGCACGAAGCGGGAGGGAGTGCCGGCAGAATTTAAGTCTCAATCCAGCCCCGTAAAACGGAGGGGAGAGGAATGCAGCAGCTCACTGTAACACAAATTCGTCTCAACTCTTGAAGAATCCATTGAAAAACTTGAACACGAAGTCCTCCTGAACAGGAACTGAAGACTAAACTTGAACCTGAAATGCAACCAGAATATAAACAATACAGATATCTGGGAGGGACTATGGATTGATCAGCTATGATTAATGGAAAGAAAATTATCAGGTATGATACATAATTTTACCTTCCATATCATCATGCTGATCAATCCATAGACTGGTGGGATGTGTTGGAATAATGTATTGTATTTTACATGCATTGTCTGTCACCAATTTTTTCTCTGTGATTACTCTGTGACCTCTGATGTGAATTGCCTAGAGAGGTCACACCCATGCAACTTCCTGTGGGGGTTAGAAACAGCACAGCACATGGAGCTCTAATGCTCTCTCCCTAAGCTGAGGATCTGTGGTGTGAGCATCCATTACCATCTAAGCACATGGAAAGAGCTGATAAACCAAATGTATTATATTATGTATATATAAGCCTGCTGAATATATATCTAACTACAAACTGTGAGTAAACAGATGTTTTGTTACTTCAACTTTAAAGTGACTCAGCAGTGAATTATTCTGGGGTGTATGTGAGAGAGATGAAGAAAAGAAATTAACATTTCTAAAGCTGAAGCTGTGTGTATAAAATCTGCTAATTATTTACTACAAATAATCCAACAAAAAAGTTATGGGCCCAGCCCAGGAATTGAAAAAGGAAGAAGAGAAATATTACCAGGCAGTGAAAAAGCCAAATTTTTCTCTTAAGTTTTAAAAGAAAGATTCAGTCTGTCTCTCTCTCTCCCCCACACACACCAAACAGAAGGCAATGGCTGAGGGAGGAAATTCACCATTTTTCCACTCTCTCAAGGTGCCTAAATTAACTGCATATAATTATCAGCGATGGGAGCTAAGATTCAAATGTCTCCTTCAAGCAAAGAAATTAAGTATATGTTTAGACCAAAACAGAACAGCTGAAAATATGGCTGAATGGGACAATGCAAACTATTATGTGAAGTGCATGTTTTTTGAAGCTCTCTCAGAGAAACAAGCCATATTGGTGGAGGCAAAAGATACAGCAAAGGAAATTTTAGATAAACTGAGAACTATGTATGCAACTACATATGCAAAACAGCAACCAATTTGGTTGGCAGAGTTGAATGAAACCAAATTAAGGGATAAAAGTAAGTGTAATGATCACATTATGCATCTTATGTCTTCATTTCAAAAGCTAGAACTTTCTGGAATTCCCATGTGTGATGCATTGAAAAGAGCATTTCTTTTTACCTCACTATCAAAGAAGTTTGATGTTTTTAGGTCTGTAAATGAAGCCATTGAAGGGCAATCTTTTGAACAGGCAGCATCAAAACTGAGGCAGGAATGCATAATTAATGATTCTGAGGAGATGTGTTCTCAAAGACAGTCAGAGAGAAATGAAACAAATTTCTTGGCAAAGAATAGAGGAAGGCGGAGCTATGTGAAAACTCCACCCAAAGGCAAGCTGATTTGCTACTCATGTGGAAAGGAGGGACATGTATCTAAATGGTGTAAGGAAACACAAAACACCCCCTCTAGCTCACCTAAGCCAATGGAACAAAAGAATTTTCCAAGCAGGACATGTGCAAAGGACAATGATAAACATAAGAGCTTTCTAATGGCAGAAAAATCTTTGACTATGGTAAATAATAATTCAAATGAAAGTACTTGGATTTTGGATTCGGGGAGCACATGCCATTTAACCAATTGTAAGGATTTCTTTCAGGAAATGTGTCCAGAAGAAGGTATTCTTAATACTGCAAACGCAGGGACTGCTAAGATCCAAGCAAAAGGCATTGGATTCTTAAAATGCAAAGTGTCTAATGAAGTTAAAGAAATTCCTGTAAGTGATGTCTTGTATATTCCCCAAGCAGTTTGCAATATGCTTAGTGTATCTACATTAGATAAGAAGGGATTTGTGATTCATTTTGAAAACAGTAAGTGCACAATCTCTAAAAATGATGAAGTGTATGCTGAAGCTTTTATGCATAATGATATTTATAAACTGAGCATTTCAGGTGAAGCCTCACATATGGCGCAAGTAAGGAAGAATGATGGTAAATGTAGTCTGGAAATCTGGCACCGCCGCCTGGGACATCGTGATTTTAAGGTGATCCAGGATCTTTACAGTAAGCAACTAGCCACTGACATTCAGATAAGTGCAGATACTGGTAAAATGGAGAAATGCATAGACTGTGTTACTCAAAAAGGTGTGAGACCCTCATTTCCTGCATACACAGGAAATAGGAGTAATAAAGTACTGGACTTAATACACAGTGACTTATGTGGACCGTTTAATATCCCATCATTGGGAAATAACAGATTTGTGCTAATATTCTTGGATGATTTCTCTAGATACTGTGTGGCCTATTTGCTGAAAGAAAAAAAGTCAAGTCACAGACATGCTGAAGAAATACGTAGCCATGGTGAGCAATAAATTTGAAAGAAAACCAAAGGTTCTTCAGACCGACAATGGTGGTGAGTTCACTTCACAAAGCATGCGCACATTTCTAGAACAAGAAGGCATTCAGCATATCACAACAGTAGCTTATACACCAGAGCAAAATTCTGTTGCAGAGAGAAAATTTAGGTCACTTGTGGAAATGACCAGATGTATGCTGTCAGATAGCAATCTCCCTAAAAGACTATGGGGGGAAGCCATTCTCACAGCAGTGTACCTACAAAACAGAATGCCAACTAAAGGCGCTGAGCGCACACCACATGAGACATGGCATGGTAGGAAGCCAAACCTGTCACACATAAGAACATTTGGAAGTACAGCATATGCTCATGTACCAAAGCAAAGAAGGCATAAGCTGGATTCCACAACAGAAAGGGGCATTTTAGTTGGCTATGCTCCAGGACACAAAGGATATAGAATTTTGAATCTGAAAACTGGCATTGTTGGCATAAGACATGTTACATATTTTGATGAAAACAAAAGGGTTGATAAAGGCTGGATTATCCCAGATGAGCCTGATCATCCAGAATATGAAACTAGAACCATAATAGACATGCCAGTGTATATAAATGCCATACCAAGGCAGATGTCTGAAAGCAACTCATCTGTATCTAATGAGGAACAGGCAGAGGAAGCAGACATAGAAAGGATCATTGCAGAAGACAGTACAGTTGGAGAAGGGGAATCAATTGGAGAAGGACTCTCAGATTTAGAGGATGCGGAAAGGTCGGACCAACCTGTTGTCAGACGCTCATCCAGGGAAAACAAAGGTGTTCCACCCCCAAGACTGTCTTACCTAACAAAGTCAGCAGAAGCTCAAGAGCCCTTAACATGGGATGAGATTGAGAAAATGCCAGCAGAAGAAGCTGCTGAATGGCGTAAAGCTGCACAAGAAGAAATTGATTCATTGCATAAAAATAAAACTTGGATTCTTACAAAATTACCTCCTGGCAAGAAAGCTATAGGATGCAAATGGGTATTCAAGTTAAAAAGGAATGCACAAGGAAAAGTGGAAAGGTATAAAGCCAGATTAGTCGCAAAGGGATATCTTCAAAATTATGGAGAAGATTTTGATGAAGTGTTTGCACCTGTAGTGAAACACACGACAATTAGGACACTTCTGAGCATTGCAGTCTCAAAAGGCATGCAAGTCAACCACATTGATGTGAAAACAGCATTTCTTCATGGAGATATAACTGAAGACTTGTACATGGAACAGCCAACAGGTTTCATAAATACAAAACAAAGACAGCTAGTGTGTAAATTAAACAAAGGTCTTTATGGATAAAGCAAAGTGCAAAATGTTGGAATGACAAATTGCATGAAATATTGACAAATTTAGGATTTAAGCAAGGTGAAGCAGATAAATGCTTGTACACTAGGTGCAGAAATGGACAATATGCATACATTTTAGCTTTTGTTGATGATCTGCTCATTGCAAGCGAAAGTGAGCAAGAGTACAAGGACATTGTAAAATATTTAAATCTGAATGTTGAGATAAAAGAACTTGGTAATGTGTCATACTATCTTGGTATAGAAATTGAGAAACAAAATGATGGTTCTTATCTTCTAAGCCAGAAGCAGAAAATAAACGAGCTTATTGAAAGTTTAGGTATGCAAGATGCCCAAGTTGTAAGCACTACCATGATCACTGATTTTCTGAAGGATGAAACAGTAAGAGAACCTTTACCAGATAACATCCAATATAGATCAGCCATAGGTAAGCTTTTATATCTGACTACCACATACAGGGCTGATATAGCAAATGCAGTAGGAATTTTGAGCAGAAGGGTCAGCTCACCTACCAAATCAGATTGGACTGCAGTTAAAAGGATGGTAAGGTATTTAAAAGGTACCATTGATTGTAAATTAAAGATTTCAGCCAATAGTAATCCAAAACTAATATGTTACTGTGATTCAGATTGGGCAGGGGATCATTCTGATTATAAATCCACAAGTGGATATGTGTTTATGTATGGAAATGTACATATTTCTTGGGCCAGTCATAAACAAAGTATTGTGAGTCTGTCTTCTACAGAAGCTGAATATGTGGCTGTATCAGAAGCATGCAGAGAACTGATGTGGATTGAAAATCTTTTGCTGGATTTTGGAATAGCTGAACAGAGACCAATCCAGATAATGGAAGATAATCAGAGCTGCATCAGACTGTCACAGAATGACAAGGTTCAGTCACGCACCAAGCACATCGCAACGAAATACCACAACGTGCGAGAGCTGGCGAAAGAAGGGGTCATCAGTCTAGACTATTGTCACACCAGTGAGATGACAGCTGACATCATGACCAAACCGTTACCCAGAGAACGTTTTGTGAATCTGCGAATAAAGCTTGGACTTTGTATGAATTAATAATTGCATGACAGTTATGCATGAGAAGGGGTTTGTTGGAATAATGTATTGTATTTTACATGCATTGTCTGTCACCAATTTTTTCTCTGTGATTACTCTGTGACCTCTGATGTGAATTGCCTAGAGAGGTCACACCCATGCAACTTCCTGTGGGGGTTAGAAACAGCACAGCACATGGAGCTCTAATGCTCTCTCCCTAAGCTGAGGATCTGTGGTGTGAGCATCCATTACCATCTAAGCACATGGAAAGAGCTGATAAACCAAATGTATTATATTATGTATATATAAGCCTGCTGAATATATATCTAACTACAAACTGTGAGTAAACAGATGTTTTGTTACTTCAACTTTAAAGTGACTCAGCAGTGAATTATTCTGGGGTGTATGTGAGAGAGATGAAGAAAAGAAATTAACATTTCTAAAGCTGAAGCTGTGTGTATAAAATCTGCTAATTATTTACTACAAATAATCCAACAGGATGTACCGAAGCAGTACTCACCCAGGGCGGGACATTGAAATCCCTGACCTCAACACTGAAGCTCCAAACCGGGCCTCCGCCCGTGCCGCCACAGTCAAGCGGTAATGCTTGGAGAATGTATGGGCCGATGCCCAAGTTGCCGCCTTGCATATCTCTTCCAAGGAGACGGAGCCGGCCTCTGCCATCGAGGCCGCCTGAACTCTAGTGGAGTGAGCCTTCAGCTGGATAGGCGGCACCTTCCCCACGGCCACATAAGCCGCTGCAATGGCTTCCTTGACCCATCTTGCCACTGTAGGCTTAGCAGCCTGCAGACCCTTACGAGGACCTGCAAACAGGACAAACAGATGATCCCACTTCCGGAAATCATTGGTCACTTCCAAATATCTGATGATGACTCGTCTCACATCCAGATATTTAAGAGCAGAGTATTCCTCTGGGTAGTCCTCCCTACGAAAGGAAGGGAGACAGAGCTGCTGATTCACATGGAAGCGAGAAACAATCTTGGGCAGGAAGGAAGGCACTGTGCGAATAGTCACTCCTGCCTCAGTGAACTGCAGAAAAGGCTCTCGACATGAGAGTGCCTGGAGCTCGGAAACTCTTCTGGCTGAAGTGATAGCCACCAAAAAGACTGCTTTCAACGTCAGGTCTTTCAGAGATGCCCTCGACAAGGGTTCAAAAGGCGGCTTCTGTAATGCTCTCAGCACCAGGTTGAGATTCCACGCAGGCACCACCGAGTGCAGAGGAGGGCGCAGGTGATTAACTCCCTTGAGAAAACGCACCACATCTGGCTGCGAAGCCAGGGAAGCACCCTTCAGGCGGCCCCTGAAGCAAGCCAGGGCCGCTACCTGGACTTTAAGGGAACTGAGCGACAGGCCTTTCTCCAGACCTTCTTGCAGGAATGCCAACACTGAAGAAATTGGAGCAGTGAATGGAGAACATGAGCCTGCTTCACACCACGCTGCAAAGGTACGCCAAACCCTGGCGTAAGCAGTAGAAGTAGAGCGCTTCCTCGCTCTCAGCATAGTGGCGATGACCTTGTCTGAGAAGCCCTTCTTCCTTAGACGCTGCCGCTCAATAGCCACGCCGTAAGACCAAAGGGGGAGGGATCCTCCATCACCACGGGACCCTGATGTAACAGACCCTGCTCCACTGGCAGCCGCAGAGGATCGTCGACTGAGAGCCTGATCAAGTCCGCATACCAGGGACGTCTGGGCCAATCCGGACCCACCAGGATTACCCGGCCCGGATGCTTTGCCACCCGGTCTAGCACCCTGCCCAACATGGGCCAGGGCGGGAACACATAGAGGAGCTCTTGTGTCGGCCACTGTTGGAGAAGAGCATCTACTCCCAGGGATCGAGGGTCCCGTCCTCTGCTGAAAAAGCGCGCCACTTGGCAATTGGCCGATGACGCCATCAGATCTAGGCTCGGCTGGCCCCAGCGCTTCGTGATGCCCAAGAACGCCTGAGCAGATAGCTGCCACTCTCCGGGCTCCAAGGTATGGCGACTGAGAAAGTCCGCCTTGACATTCATGACTCCGGCAATGTGGGCCGCTGACAGCTGTTCCAGGTTCGCTTCCGCCCACTGGCATAGATTCATGGCCTCCTTGGCTAGAGGGGCGCTGTTGGTACCTCCCTGGCGGTTGACATAGGCCACAGCCGTGGCATTGTCAGACAGGACCCGTACTGGCTTCAACGCCAGTACCGGGATGAACTCCAAAAGCGCCAACCGAATGGCTCTGAGTTCCAGGAGGTTGATAGACCACTTTGCCTCTGCAGGAGACCAGAGCCCCTGCGCTGTCCTTCCCAAGCAGTGGGCTCCCCAGCCCGACAAAGAGGCGTCCGTCGTGACGACAATCCACTCCGGGGTCACCAGAGGCATTCCTGCAGACAACTTGTCTGTCTGCGTCCACCAGCTCAGCGCCTTGCGCACTGCTGGGTCCAAGGGAAGGCGCACAGCATAATCCTCCGACATCGGAGTCCAGCGCTGCAGCAGAGAGTGTTGTAGTGGTCTCATATGAGCCCTGGCCCAGGGCACTACTTCCATCGTGGCCATCATAGAGCCCAACAGCTGCACATAGTCCCAAGCCCGAAGAGGAGAGGCTACTAGGAACTGGTCCACCTGAGCCTGAAGCTTGACAATCCGATTGTCTGGCAGGAACACTCTGCCCACTTGGGTGTCGAATCGAACTCCCAGATACTCCAGGGACTGAGTTGGGCGCAGCTGGCTTTTCTCCCAGTTGATGATCCACCCCAGGGAGCTCAAAAGAGCAACCACCCGGTTCACAGCTTTGCCGCACTCTGCATAAGAGGGGGCTCGGATCAACCAGTCGTCCAGATAAGGATGGACTTGTACTCCTTCCTTCCTCAGGAAGGCCGCGATGACCACCATTACTTTGGAGAAGGTCCGCGGAGCAGTAGCCAACCCGAACGGGAGGGCTCTGAACTGGAAGTGTCGGCCCAGTACTGCAAAACGCAGAAAGCGTTGATGAGGAGGCCAGATGGGAATATGCAAGTACGCTTCCTTGATGCCCAAGGATGCCAGGTACTCCCCTGCCTTCACTGCCGCTATAACAGAGCGGAGAGTCTCCATGCGAAAGTGCCGAACTTTCAAGGCCCGATTGACCCCTTTGAGGTCGAGGATAGGCCGTACAGAACCTCCTTTCTTTGGTACCACAAAGTAAATGGAGTAACGTCCCTTGCCAAGCTGATTTTCTGGCACCAGAACGACCGCACCCAGGCGGATCAGATTGTCCAAGGTCTGCTGCACTGCCACAGCTTTGACCGGAGACTTGCAGGGAGAGAGTACAAACCCGTCTCTTAAGGGTCGGCAGAACTCTAGCTTGTAGCCGTCTCTGATGACTTCCAGCACCCAAGCGTCTGAAGTTATTGTGGTCCACTCGCCCAGAAACGAGGACAGCCGTCCTCCAATCTGCACTGGGGGGTGGACCAAGGCCCCGTCATTGGGTACGAGACCCTGGGGGAGGACCGGAGGGAGCACCTCCGGGACGGCGGTCTCTGCGAAAGGAATGCTGCTTGGGGGAGAAGTTCCTCTTGAAGGAAGAGGAGGCAGAAGAGCCCGACCTGCCCGGGCGGTACCGACGGGCTTCCTGAAACCGTCCTCTGGAGGTACCGGGGCGAGTACTAGCCCGAGCCCTGACCTCTGGTAACTTCTTGCCCTTAGACGTGCCGAGATCGGTCATGATTTTGTCCAGCTCGACCCCAAAGAGCAGCTTGCCTTTAAAAGGCAATTTAGGCAGGCGGGATTTAGAGGCGTGGTCAGCAGACCAATGCTTCAGCCAAAGCCACCGCCGCGCAGAGATTGTCTGAGCCATGCCTTTAGCTGAGGCCCTCAAGACATCATACAGCAAGTCTGCCAAATAGGCCAAGCCCGATTCCAGGGCCGGCCAATCAGCCCTCAAGGAATGATCCGAGGGGGAAGCCCGCTGCACCATAGTCAGGCACGCCCTGGCCACATAGGAGCCGCAAACTGAGGCCTGCAAACTTAAAGCAGCCGCCTCAAAGGACGACTTTAAGGCCGCCTCCAATCTTCTGTCTTGGGCGTCCTTTAGGGCCGTGCCACCTTCCACCGGCAACGCCGTTTTCTTAGTCACCGCAGTGATTAAAGAATCCACGGTAGGCCACAGATAGGCCTCACGTTCACTTCCAGGCAAAGGATAGAGGCGGGACATAGCCCTAGCCACTTTAAGGCTCGCTTCCGGGACATCCCACTGAGCCGAAATTAAGGTGTGCATAGCATCATGCACGTGGAAGGTTCTAGGCGGGCGCTTCGTCCCCAGCATAATGGCAGAACCAACAGGGGCTGAGGGAGAGACGTCCTCCGGAGAGGAAATCTTCAAAATGCCCATGGCCTGCACTAACAGGTTGGGCAAATCCTCTGAGCGAAAGATCCGCGCTGCAGAGGGGTCATCCGCTCCATCCGAGCGGGGATCCGTCTCCTCCAAGGAATCCGCAAAGGACCGTTGGGAGAACTCAGAAACGCTGCCCTCATCTACATCGGAGGAGACAAAGTCCTCCAAGGCCTGGGAATCAACCCGAGGGCGTTTACCTCCGGGGGCCTCAACCTCTTTACCAGACGAGGGAGCAGGGGCAGCGTTTTGCATAAGGAAGGCCTGATGCAGCAGCAAAACAAACTCAGGGGAGAAACCCCCCAGACTGTGCACTTCCACAGCCTGGGCTACAGCCCTAGATGCACTCTCAACCGGCGCTCGCAAGAGCGGGGGAGAGACATGCTGCGCATCCAAAATGGCGTCCGGCGCGACACTCCGCGAAGGAGCCGCGCGGGAAGAACGGCGCTTAAGTTTAGCCGCTTTTGTGCCGTCGCCCAAATTAAAGGCGTTCATGGCATTAACGTCTCCCACCTCAAGGGCCGGGCCAAGAAGAAGCCGTCCGAGCCGCGTGGCCGGCCAAGATGGCGGAGGCGAGCAGCGGGGGATGGGCGTTTATGGCGGGAAAAACCGCCACACCGGAGGAAGGACCGGGACACTCATCGGTCACGAAACTGTCACCCAACAAGGGCGAATCAGACTTTAAGACCCCCGTATCCCCTCTAGAAGCGCACAATCCGGGGAGCGACTCTTTGCGCCCTCGCCCTCCGACGCCATAGGCCACGTGGAGATCAATCGGGGAACCCCCTGCCCGCTATAAAAAGGTAAAAATTACCTGCTTTCCGCTCCGAGCTGTAACGACCTGGTGTCCCGGTGAGTAGCTGCAATAAACGTTTAAATAAACGTCGAAATAAACGCCTTTAAGGACGTTCAAAAATTTTTTTTTTTTTTAACGGAGCCAGCGGGAGGGGGGAGAAAAGGAGGGACCTGGCGCCACCAGGTTTGCACTTGCTCAAGAAGAGCCCTCAACCCCAGGCACTCAACAAAACCTAAAAATTAGGCTTGGAGGCCTAGCCAGAGCTGCTGCTGTGTGTGACCACCACCTGCTGAGATAGAGAACATACTGAGGAGTTTCCGGCAGCACATGACCACATATAGGGAGGCAAAAGTTTGCTCTCTATCTCCACCTGCTGGTAGATGGACACAACCCACCAGTCTATGGATTGATCAGCATGATGATATGGAAATATATAGTATTGCAACCTTCTAAAAATTTGGTGTAAAAAAGGGGAGCAAACAAATTGTGTAAAAAAAAACAAAACAACAACAAAAAAAAAACTTACCAAGCCCTAACTAGTACCCATCCTTCATAACGGGGGTCCTTTTTTTTTTTTTTTACTAAGGTGCACTTACAGGTTTAATGTGTTAAATGTCACACTCATTGTATACTTATGGGCTGCATGGCACTTAATTCACACTAATTCGTTAATGCATGCTAAATCCATTAATGCTCCTTAGTAAAAGGACCCCAAAACTCAAAATGTTGGTTTTGAAATATTTTCTAATTTTTAAAATAATACTGCAATTCCGAACTACCAGGCCCTTGTATTCAACTGGCTTCTACACAGGGTTTTTTTTGAGGGGGTACTTGGGGGTACTGAGTACCGGCACCTTTTCCATTGTCTGCTAAAATTGACCCATGGTTCCCAAGTTTTAATGAAAGAGCTCAGGCTCTACATACTAATTCTGCCTTGTCATAGATTCTGTGACTAGTTGCAGGGGGCCTGGCTATTTTGGGGTGGATCCCTTAGTGATCACCCCACCCCTGAAGAGGTGGCCTGGTATTTGAGTACCGGCACCTTTTTCACTAGAAAAACTGCACTGTTTCTACATAATATGTTGTCACTTGATATTTTCCTGCCTGCAACCATTTAGTATCCACTATTTTTTAAATTCATTATCCCCAGCATTATACACAAACATTAACTTTTAAGTTATTCCAAGTACTGTATGCTAAACGTTATCAATAACTTTTTTTTTTTATTAACACTGCAATTCTACAAAATTTGGAAGTGTGCAAAAGTTATGTTTTCTGGTACAGACCTGTTTGAGCCAGCACATCTCTACACACTTGGTTGTTCACATTGCTCGGGCTTAGGAGTATAGTTCATAAGACTGTTGAAGAAATGTGAATGAATGGTATTATAAAATTCTAGACTGAATGTGGTCCTGGGACAAATGTGCTGGCAGTTTTACATGAAAATTAAAAAATTATTTGCCATTCTAGAATTAGAGGCAGTTCTGTGATAAGGTGAGGCAGCTACCTCAAACACAATATTTTTGGAACAGCATGTGTACACATAACAAGCCCCTGTAGCAGCTGCTTAGCTCCTGGCCAGAAGCTCTTAGGCTTAAGTACACCCTGAGTATTTACTTGATTATGCATGTATATAATTGTGCAAAATTGCATAATTCCCTGTAAGAGTTGAAGAGGAACACAGAGGATGTGGTTGAGGTGTCTATAGCTCCAAGTCAAAGAGGCATCAACTGCAGGCATAGGACTGACCAAACAGAAGCTGGAAGAAGTAGGATTTAACAGGGAGGAGTAGTCTAATGGTTACTGGTTTCAGGATTCTTCTGTCTCTCTGGCAAGGTCCACCACGTTTCCACTGCTGTTGATGCTGTTATGTCTAGGATAATGAAGAAGCAGCTACTTTTAGTAACTGAACTTCCTCATACAAGGGAAAGGCCTCTTTCCTTGATTATATGCATTGCTCCCTAGTGTCTGAAATAGTGAGTTTCAAAAAAATGATTAACTGTTTATTTCCAAAATGTTTTTTTTTCTTGTGCAAAAAAAATCCAGTCTCCTATGGATACTCATATAGAGCTGAAGCTTTAATTCATGTCGGAAAGCCTCCTAAGCAGAGCTTACCCAGAGTTCAACAATTTGTCATTTTCCTCCTGAGGAATACCATCCAAAAAAAGCTTGAGCTTCCAAGGCCATTATATAAAGCTGGAAGGTCGCAATTCTAGAACAGAGCATCACATCCTAGAACATCTTTCTGCAAGATCCAGAGTTTTTGGATCTTTTCTCAGAATACTGGAGTATTATTTATTTAATTCAAATTATACGCTACGACTTCCACATACTCACCTCAGTTTACAGATTTAAAAAAAAAAAAAAAAAAGTGTAAACATCTTATATAAAGCAGTCAAACCATAGCTATTCAGCAACCTTAAGTTACAACCCAATAAAAAGAAAGCCACCAAATGTCTCCCAGCAGCAATCTCAACCAAAGCCTGCATAAAAATGAGACTTCGGTTTTGAAAACTGCTACCTATTCATCTTCCACCTGCAGCTCCTGTGGCAGTTCATTCCACCAAATTGGAACTATAACAGAAAAAAAAACTTGACATTTAATACTGCAAACACAAAATTTACTGCAAATGATTTAAAGTCAACATTTTATAAAATAAGGATTTATTTGAAGAGGGTCAGTATATAGGATTTGTCTCTACTTTTCCTATAGATAGAGGCTGCAATGTTTCCTACTTTCAATGCTGCATTATTTTGGTCAGTTGAAGAAATCCAGGTCTCTAAGCCATGTTTTATTTGACTATTTTTTTTTCATCCCATTTTGTACCTACAGAATAAGCTTTTCATAAATGAGGCACATGCTGCTTTGTCATCTCAAATTATAACCTTTACTGTCCTTGTTTTTGCTCAACTTGTCTCACCATGATACTTGGCCATTTGATTATGAATCAGTTGTTCTGAACACTGGTCAGATATACAGTTTGACATTTGTGATGATAAAACCACTTGAACACACTCTACTGCCTCCATTACCAGGACTTATGAAACCTTTTATTATTTATTAAAAGTAGCAGTACTACATACTTTTTTCAGCATGGAAGTTTTCTCCTTGAAGCTTCCACCTCTATTTTAACTGGTCTCCACTGGGCTACAGTACCATGGCCTCCATATGCAATTGCCTAGATTTTTCCCTTTTTAGCTAGCTCCATCTAATGATTTTCAGCCCTGGCTTTTGCTGCATCTCCTAAAATCCAGTATACATGCATCCTAGGTCTGACTAAAAGGTGCCACTTTTGTGCAAGGGCTAGTCTTTCCTCTTCCCCACCTACTCCTGTGTCTGTGAACACTTCCTGTTGAGCCCAAGGAGAAGCAGCCAAGCTTGTGAATCAAACTCAAGACAAATATTTCTGGTAAAATACTTGCTTTGGCTCATTTGTTGGTGTTAAATTAAAATCATTCTGGATAGTTTTCATTACAGAATTAGGGGGGAAACTTTTTTATTTTAAAATAGTGGATATACTGATTTTTTAAAGGCAAAAATAATCATGTACATGAAATAATTCCACAATCATCACAGTTACATTCTACAAGAAATAACTATTCATGAAATCAAATCAAGGACATCAATTCAGGGATAACAAAAAAAGGTAGGGAGGCAGGGGATAGCAAGCCTGTCTATGGTGACACTTTGAAGTGTGCTTCTCGTGTCTTAGAAACAATGTGGGATTTTAATTCTTTCAAAAATGTTTTTCACCTAAACATATTACATAGTAGCCACTCTGCACTGCAAGTTGCTGAAGTAACCAGGTAGCATAATGAAAAACCACATAGATATGCAGAGGGTATTAAGATTACAGCTCTCAAGTGTAAATGATTTTAAGCATAAAGAAAAAAAAAACTTTCCATAATGGTGCAAAACGCAGAATTATGTAGGGATGTGCAGGCATAGTAATAAACATGGAATCTCAGTTTCTAAATCAGTCAGTCAGCATAGATGTATCTGCAGACTACTTCATCAGAACAGAAGTATTATAAACTATATAATAATACTCTCAGCTGAACATTCTGAGACTGATAAAAGAAGAGGGCTGGAAATTAAAGCAGCCAGTGCACACTGTCTTTGCTAAAAGATGTCCAAACCCACAATATCCTATTCTCACCTTCAGACTGTGGGGAGCACTGCACTTGCTTGATGAAGTTAAGGGAAATGGATTAGGAACCAATCTATAGGACAGAATATTAACAATGAAAAATAGGAAGCATGAGATGTGCTAGTCATTTATTTCTCTCTCTGCCAGCAGATCCTTTTTGTCTACATCTGGTTTACAAGTTGTGGTACTTTTGTATGAAAAACTTCTTCTACTTTTCTGGAATTTTGAAGCACCAGTGTCTTGAACAGTTAAAGCACACATGCTCCGCCTCTGTCTTGATTTGTTAAAGGAAAATAAAACTGGCACATTTTCACAATTTTCCTTGTCTGGCATTGAGAACTTCATATTGTTTTTCCAACTTTGGGGACTATTCTTATTGATTTTCAATGCAGAAATGCTCATGGTTTTCCTTCTGGATTTTAGAGAACTGGGTGCAATATCCTTATGACTCTGTGGCGAGGTCTCCACCCAGGTTAGCCCAGATATTCCTGAACTCCTGTACAGTCTTGCACTGCGTCTCACCTTCTTCCTGTCACCACTGGCCACTGACCCAAGTACCTCTTCTATACAGAAGCTGTGATCACTAGCATTGGCCTCTGGATCATTTTTAGATGGTGCTATTGAAGGAAGAACTGGCCTGTCAGAATGGAAACCATGGCTGTTCCTTTCAGGTGATACCAAAGTGCCTTCAGAGATGTCAACCTCTGGAAAGGGACAGAAGATAGTGTTTCTTCTTGCTTTTGACTGGATTTTAGCTTTTTCTTTAGCACTAGACTCCGTGAGCACAGGCAATATACAATCTCTGTTATAACATGAATTACCACCTTCACATCTGCCATGCTCTTCAATTTTTGGACACAGCACTTTTGTTGAAGATGCAGACAGAATTTGGTTAGGCGTACATCCCATTGTAGCATCTGAAGAGGTATATTTCTCCTTTAGAGAGGACATATCTAGTGCATCCTCAGTTTTTTTTGTAGTAGCCAATAAGAAATGGTCCGTGTTTTGGTTTACAAGAGTTGGAAGGTGCACAGACACATCTCTGGCATTAGCACGTGAAATGTGTTTAACTGTTAACGAACGCCGCTCAGACAGCCGAAGGCTATGCCGTCTGCATTTGCCTCTTTTGCTGTGCCGCCTCTGGATAACTGCAGTATCACTATAACTTGTGATATCTTCCCTGGGCAATTTGATATTAGAATGTTCTTCTGTTTTGTTCTGCACTGCTGTTGAGTTGGCATCATTGCCAATGTTACCAGCTTGTTCCAACATGTTCATGACCACACTCTTTGGTCCAGATGTAGTACTATTTATGGTAGGAAAGTGGAAAGACGTTCTATTGGAATTAAATTCTAAAGTGTTACATTCATCAGCTTGGGTGTCTTCAACAACCATAATACATTCTTTCACAGATGTTTTTCTTCTAGGGTCTTGCCTTTCTTCATATCTATCAGCCACTTGCTCATCTTCGGACATATCAAAGAGATATCCTTCAGTGCCAATTATGATTTTCCCAATAGAATTTTTACCTGTATTTTTCTTTCTAGAATCATCTTCCACAGGTTCCTTGCATGTCTCCCTGGCGCCCAAATTACCACCTATTTAAATTAAAAATCAACAACAAAAAAAAAAAGTTAAAAATGCTAAATTTTCAAAGGATTAGGAGTTAAATGCTGAAGGGGGACAAATATGTACAACATGGACATATAGCAGCCTATGTGCAATTTCATTACACATACAGCGAATGCTACATACCTGTAGAAGGTATTCTCCGAGGACAGCAGGCTGATTGTTCTCACTGATGGGTGACGTCCACGGCAGCCCCTCCAATCGGAATCTTCACTAGCAAAGGCCTTTGCTAGTCCTCGCGCGCCCATGCGCACCGCGCATGCGCGGCCGTCTTCCCGCCCGAAACCGGCTCGTGCCGGCCAGTCTCATATGAAGCAAGACAAAGAGAAGGGAAGACACAACTCCAAAAGGGGAGGCGGGCGGGTTTGTGAGAACAATCAGCCTGCTGTCCTCGGAGAATACCTTCTACAGGTATGTAGCATTCGCTTTCTCCGAGGACAAGCAGGCTGCTTGTTCTCACTGATGGGGTATCCCTAGCCCCCAGGCTCACTCAAAACAACAAACATGGTCAATTGGGCCTCGCTACGGCGAGGACATAACTGAGATTGACCTAACAATTTATCCAACTAACTGAGAGTGTAGCCTGGAACAGAACAAACATGGGCCTAGGGGGGTGGAGTTGGATTCTAAACCCCGAACAGATTCTGAAGCACTGACTGCCCGAACCGACTGTCGCGTCGGGTATCCTGCTGCAGGCAGTAATGAGATGTGAATGTGTGAAATGACCACGTCGCAGCTTTGCAAATCTCTTCAATAGTGGCTGACTTCAAGTGGGCTACCGACGCTGCCATGGCTCTAACATTATGAGCCGTGACATGACCCTCAAGAGCCAGCCCAGCCTGGGTGTAAGTGAAGGAAATGAAATCTGCTAGCCAATTGGATATGGTGCGTTTCCCCACAGCCACTCCCCTCCTGTTGGGATCAAAAGAAACAAACAATTGGGCGGACTGTCTGTTGGGCTGTGTCCGCTCCAGATAGAAGGCCAATGCTCTCTTGCAGTCCAATGTGTGCAGCTGACGTTCAGCAGGGCAGGAATGAGGACGGGGAAAGAATGTTGGCAAGACAATTGACTGGTTCAGATGGAACTCCGACACAACCTTTGGCAAGAACTTAGGGTGAGTGCGGAGGACTACTCTGTTATGATGAAATTTGGTGTAAGGGGCCTGGGCTACCAGGGCCTGAAGCTCACTGACTCTACGAGCTGAAGTAACTGCCACCAAGAAAATGACCTTCCAGGTCAAGTACTTCAGATGGCAGGAGTTCAGTGGCTCAAAAGGAGGTTTCATCAGCTGGGTGAGAACGACATTGAGATCCCATGACACTGTAGGAGGCTTGACAGGGGGCTTTGACAAAAGCAAACCTCTCATGAAGCGAACAACTAAAGGCTGTCCTGAGATCGGCTTACCTTCCACACGGTAATGGTATGCACTGATTGCACTAAGGTGGACCCTTACAGAGTTGGTCTTGAGACCACACTCAGACAAGTGCAGAAGGTATTCAAGCAGGGTCTGTGTAGGACAAAAGCGAGGATCTAGGGCCTTGCTGTCACACCAGACGGCAAACCTCCTCCATAGAAAGAAGCAACTCCTCTTAGTGGAATCTTTCCTGGAAGCAAGCAAGATGCGGAAGACACCCTCTGACAGACCCAAAGAGGCAAAGTCTATGCTCTCAACATCCAGTGAGAGCCAGAGACCGGAGGTTGGGATGCAGAAGCGCCCCTTCGTCCTGCGTGATGAGGGTTGGAAAACACTCCAATCTCCACGGTTCTTCGGAGGATAACTCCAGAAGAAGAGGGAACCAGATCTGACGCGGCCAAAAAGGAGCAATCAGAATCATGGTGCCTCGGTCTTGCTTGAGTTTCAACAAAGTTTTCCCCACCAGAGGTATGGGAGGATAAGCATACAGCAGACCCTCCCCCCAGTCCAGGAGGAAGGCATCCGATGCCCGTCTGCCGTGGGCCTGAAGCCTGGAACAGAACTGAGGGACTTTGTGGTTGGCTCGAGATGCGAAGAGATCTACCAAGGGGGTGCCCCACACCTGGAAGATCTGTCGCACTACACGGGAATTGAGCGACCACTCGTGAGGTTGCATAATCCTGCTCAACCTGTTGGCCAGACTGTTGTTTATGCCTGCCAGATATGTGGCTTGGAGCACCATGCCGTGACGGCGAGCCCAGAGCCACATGCTGATGGCTTCCTGACACAGGGGGCGAGATCCGGTGCCCCCCTGCTTGTTGATGTAATACATGGCAACCTGGTTCTGTCTGAATTTGGATAATTTGGTGGGACAGCCGATCTCTGAAAGCCTTCAGAGCGTTCCAGACCGCTCGTAACTCCAGGAGATTGATCTGCAGATCGCGTTCCTGGAGGGACCAGCTTCCTTGGGTGTGAAGCCCATCGACATGAGCTCCCCACCCCAGGAGAGACACATCCGGGTTCAGCACTTTTTGTGGCTGAGGAATTTGGAAAGGACGTCCCAGAGTCAAATTGGACCAAATCGTCCACCAATACAGGGATTCGAGAAAACTCGTGGACAGGTGGATCACGTCTTCTAGATCCCCAGCAGCCTGAAACCACTGGGAAGCTAGGGTCCATTGAGCAGATCTCATGTGAAGGCGGGCCATGGGAGTCACATGAACTGTGGAGGCCATGTGGCCCAGCAATCTCAACATCTGCCGAGCTGTGATCTGCTGGGACGCTCGCACCCGAGAGACGAGGGACAACAAGTTGTTGGCTCTCGTCTCTGGGAGATAGGCACGAGCCGTCCGAGAATCCAGCAGAGCTCCTATGAATTCGAGCTTCTGCACTGGGAGAAGATGGGACTTTGGATAATGTATCACAAACCCCAGTAGCTCCAGGAGGCGAATAGTCATCTGCATGGACTGTAGAGCTCCTGCCTCAGATGTGTTCTTCACCAGCCAATGGTCGAGATATGGGAACACGTGTACCCCCAAGCCTGCGAAGTGCCACCGCTACTACAGCCAAGCACTTCGTGAACACTCTGGGCGCAGAGGCGAGCCCAAAGGGTAGCACACAGTACTGGAAGTGACGTGTGCCCAGCTGAAATCGCAGATACTGTCTGTGAGCTGGCAGTATCGGGATGTGTGTGTAGGTGTCCTTCAAGTCCAGAGAGCATAGCCAATCGTTTTCCTGAATCATGGGGAGAAGGGTGCCCAGGGAAAGCATCCTGAACTTTTCTTTGACCAGATATTTGTTCAGGGCCCTTAGGTCTAGGATTGGACGCATCCCCCTTGTTTTCTTTTCCACAAGGAATAGAAATCCCAGCCCTTCCTGCCCGGATGGCACGGGCTCGACCGCATTGGCGCTGAGAAGGGCGGAGAGTTCCTCTGCAAGTATCTGCTTGTGTTGGAAGCTGTAAGACTGAGCTCCCGGTGGACAATTTGGAGGTTTTGATGCCAAATTGAGGGTGTATCCTTGCCGGACTATTTGGAGAACCCACTGATCGGAGGTTATGAGAGGCCAACTTTGGTGAAAAACTTTCAACCTCCCTCCGACCGGCAGGTCGCCCGGCACTGACACTTGGATGTCGGCTATGCTCTGCTGGAGCCAGTCAAAAGCTCGTCCCTTGCTTTTGCTGGGGAGCAGAGGGGCCTTGCTGAGGCGCACGCTGCTGACGAGAGCGAGCACGCTGGGGCTTAACCTGGGCCGCAGGCTGTCGAGGAGGATTGTACCCACGCTTACCAGAAGATTAGGGAACAGTCTTCCTTCCCCCAAAAAATCGTCTACCTGTAGAGGTAGAAGCTGAAGGCTGCCGTGGGAGAACTTGTCGAAAGCGGTATCCTGCTGGTGGAGCTGCTCTACCACCTGTTCGACCTTCTCTCCAAAAATGTTATCCACACGGCAAGGCGAGTCCGCAATCCGCTGCTGGATCCTATTCTCCAGGTCGGAGGCACGCAGCCATGAGAGTCTGCGCATCACCACACCTTGAGCAGCGGCCCTGGACGCAACATCTAAGGTGTCATACACCCCTCTGGCCAGGAATTTTCTGCACGCCTTCAGCTGCCTGACCACCTCCTGAAATGGCTTGGCTTGCTCAGGGGGGAGCTTATCCACCAAGCCCGCCAACTGCCGCACATTGTTCCGCATGTGGATGCTCGTGTAGAGCTGGTAGGACTGGATTTTGGCCACGAGCATTGAAGAATGGTAGGCCTTCCTCCCAAAGGAGTCTAAGTTTCTAGAGTCCTTGCCCGGGGGCGCCGAAGCATGCTCCCTAGAACTCTTAGCCTTCTTTAGGGCCAAATCCACAACTCCAGAGTCGTGAGGCAACTGAGTGCGCATCAGCTCTGGGTCCCCATGGATCTGGTACTGGGACTCGATCTTCTTTGGAATGCGGGGATTACTTAGTGGCTTGGTCCAGTTCGCCAGCAATGTCTTTTTGAGGACATGATGCATGGGTACTGTGGACGCTTCCTTAGGTGGAGAAGGATAGTCCAGGAGCTCAAACATTTCAGCCCTGGGCTCGTCCTCCACAACCACCGGGAAGGGGATGGCCGTAGACATCTCCCGGACAAAGGCCGCAAAAGACAGACTCTCGGGAGGAGAAAGCTGCCTTTCAGGGGAGGGAGTGGGATCAGAAGGAAGACCCTCAGACTCCTCGTCAGAGAAATATCTGATGTCCTCCTCCTCTTCCCACGAGGCCTCACCTTCGGTATCAGACACAAGTTCACGGACCTGTGTCTGAAGCCGTGCCCGGCTCGACTCCGTGGAACCACGGCCACGGTGGGAGCGTTGAGAGGTAGACTCCCTCGCCCGCACCGGCGAAGCTCCCTCCACCGATGTCGTCGGGGAGCCTTCCTGGGAGGCGACCGCAGTCGGTACCGCATGCGGCACCGATGTCGGAGACCTCACCCCGGGAAGGGGCCAGCCGGCGCCTCACTCGACGGTACCGGTGGCGCAAGCACCCCCGGTACCGGAGGGGAAGAGCGCAACAGCTCTCCCAGAATCTCTGGGAGAACGGCCCGGAGACTCTCATGCAAAGCGGCTGTGGAGAAAGACGTGGAAGCCGATGCAGGTGTCGATGTCAGAGTCTGTTCCGGGCGTGGAGGCTGTTCCGGGCTGTCCATAGTGGAGCGCATTGACACCTCCTGAACAGAGGGTGAGCGGTCCTCTCGGTGCCGATGCCTACTGGGTGCCGACTCCCTCAGCGACCCAGAGCTCTCGGTGCCGATACGGGAAGGGGACTGGTGTCGATGCTTCTTCGACTTCTTGGGACGAAGCATGTCACCGGAGCTTCCCGGCACTGACGAGGAGGACGTAGAATCCAGCCGTCGCTTCCTCGGGGCCGAGGCCGAAGAAGGTCGGTCTCGGGGGGCTGTACCGCAGGAGCCCTCAGGGTAGGGGGAGACCCACCCGAAGGCTCACCGCCACCAGCAGGGGAATGGACAGCCCTCACCTGCACTCCAGTCGAAGCACCACCGTCCGACGACATCAGCAGAAGTGGAGGTCCCGGTACCACCGACGCAGCCTTCCGATGACTCAGCCCCGATGCAGAGGGTCGATGTCTCGATGCAGTCGCGGCCGAGGACGGAGGTCTAGACGCTGTCGACGTCGATGCACTCGATACTCCCGGTGCCGATGCCGACGAAGAGCCCGAGAACAAAACGTTCCACTGGGCCAATCTCGCTACCTGAGTCCGCTTTTGTAAAAGGGCGCACAGACTACAGGCCTGCGGGCGGTGCCCAGCCCCCAGACACTGAAGACACAACGCGTGCCTGTCAGTCAATGAGATTACCCGGGCGCACTGGGTGCACTTCTTGAAGCCGCTGGGAGACTTCGATGACATGGGCGGAAAAATCGTGCCGGCGAAATCAAAACTCGTAATTGCGGCAGGCACCAAAAAGAGGGGGAGAAAAAAATTCGACCCGAGGCCTGAAAAGGGCCTACCCCGAAGACGAAAGAAAACTTACCGGGGCAAAAACTGGAAATAGCGGAAAGGGAAAAAGACCGAAATCCTTTTTTTTTTTTTTTTTTAAACGCGAAAATCAAAAAGAGACGCTCGAGGTCGACTTAAGGGGCGCGAACGGCGTAACACGACCGTACCGAGCGCGGACAAAAGAAGACTGGCCGGCACGAGCCGGTTTCGGGCGGGAAGACAGCCGCGCATGCGCATGGGCGCGCGAGGACTAGCAAAGGCCTTTGCTAGTGAAGATTCCGATTGGAGGGGCTGCCGTGGACGTCACCCATCAGTGAGAACAAGCAGCCTGCTTGTCCTCGGAGAAAATTCTTTATACACAGATGAGGTAATCAGAAGCAAGAGTTGTATCCAATAAAAAGATAACATTTTTAAAAATTATATATGTAAACAGCAAAGATTTGAAAAATTAGCAAAGCTACATGTAGAGCAACTCAATTTATTATAAACAAACACATTTTTCCAGTGTTTGAAAATTTGAGGTGGTCATGCATTTTTGAAAATACATGCACAACTCTGCAGTTGCAGGTACAACTGAACATTTCAAAGTAGTTATTTAAAACAGGATACCATATTACAGAATTCTCGCAAGAAACACTTCAATAGACTGAAACATATATTAAGTGCCATGTCTAAAATTGGACTTTGGAGGTTTTGCACTAAATGTCCAAAATCCAAATAGAAAAGATGACCATTTTCAAAACCGCAAAACGTTTATTATTTTTTTTCTTCAGAAAATATAGTTTGTAACAAGGTATTGTGCTCTATGCATTTGTCTTTTCAGGCCATTTTTGAAAAAAAAAAAAAAAGCACAAGTGAAAAATGTAGAACATCAAGCCGTCGGGATGTAGGAAAGGCCAGCATTTTTAGCAGGCTGGTCCCCCCCACACATTAGAGGAGAATAATTGGGCACTCTAGGAGGCACTGTTGTGGACTTCATATAAATGCTCCCAGGCACACTTCTTACCATTGCTCTGTTATCTTGTCTGCTGACCCATCCAAAACCCACAAAAAACCCACTACCCCAACTGTAGAGAACTACAATAGCCCTTATTGGTGAAGGGAGAACCTATATGTAGACACAGTCGTCTTTTAGTGAATTTTGGAGGGCTCACAGTTTCCACAAGTGTAACACATAGGGGGGAGGTATGGACCTTGGTCCACATGTCTACAGTGCACTGTACCCACTACTATACTATTCCTGCATGCTACTCTAATGGACCTGGTTATAACATCTAAGTCTGTCATAGAGGCTGGAGAGTACTATTTTTATTCTCATTTTTGGGGGTGTGACCACTGGAGTAGGAAAGGTCATCCATGATTCCCTCCAGTGGCCATCTGGTCATTTAGGGCACCTTTCTGTGCCTTATTCGTTCTGAAAATAGGTCTAGACCAAAACATTGAAGTTTTTGCCCTAGAAGTTTTTGTTTTCTTCCATTATGGCTGTAAAATGTCCAAGTGTTAGACACACACTAAGTCCACCCTAATCCCACCTTCAAAACGCTCCTGAAATGCCCCAAAGTGATTTGGATGCACTGCAGACAAAATGCATAGATAGATGTCATGTCTGTAAAACAGGTTTCGAAAATACCAATTTGGAATGTTTTGAGAAGAAATCTGTCCAAATGGTGCTTCATGATACTTTTTGGACATTCTTCATTGAAAATGAGCCCCAAGTAACAGTATAATGAGATAAAAGTGGGAGGATGACCAAGGATTCTAAAGGCTGAGAAGATGTATAATAATGAAAGAATTTTATTAAGGTATAAGGACTCGACACAACGTTGTGTTTCGGCTATTAGACCTGCATCAGGAGTCTATAATCAAATTTAAAAACACAAATTGGAAAACAATATATACACCGGCGGCGATGAAGCTCCCTCCATTGATGTCGTCGGGGAGTCAACCTGGGAGGCCGCCGATGCAGGTACCGCAAGCGGGACCGGAGACCTCACCACGGGCGAGGAGCCAGCCGCCGCCTCTCTCAACGGCACCGGTGGTGCAAGCACCCCTGGTACCGGAGTGGACGGGTGTAGCAGCTCTTCCAGGATCCTTGGACGGATGGCCCGGAGGCTCTTGTTCAGAGCGGCTGTCGAGGAAGGCAGTGGGGCCGGTACCGCCGACGAGCTCAGAATCTGCCTGGGGCGCGGAGGCGGTACTGGGCTGTCGGGAGCAGAGCTCAACGACACCTCTTGTATGGAGGGCGAGCGATCCTCCCGGCGTCAACGCATCACTATACCTTGAGCAGCGGACCTGGATGCAACATCAAAAGTGTCATAAGCACCCCTGGACAGGAATTTACGACACGCCTTCAGCTGCCTGACCACCTCCTGAAAAGGCCTGGCTTGCTCCGCAGGGAGCTTATCCACCAGGTCCGCCAGTTGCTGCACACTATTCCGCATATGGATGCTCATATAGAGCTGGTACGATTGGCTCTTGGACACGAGCATAGAGGACTGGTAGGCCTTCCTCCCAAAGGAGTCGAGAGTTCTAGATTCCTGCCCCGGGGGTGCGGAGGCAAAATCTGTAGAACTGCCAGCTCTCTTCAGGGCAAAGTCCACAATCATAGAGTCGTGATGTAACTGGGTCCTTATCAACTCAGGTTCTCCATGGACCCTATACTGAGACTCAATTTTCTTAGGGATGGTGGGATTAGATAAGGATTTCATCCAGTTCCTAAGCAAAGTCTCCTTAAGAACCTTATGCAAAGGAGCCGTGGACAACTCCTTAGGTGGTGAAGGATAGTCGAGGACCTCGAGCATCTCAGTCCTGGGCTCATCCTCAGTAACCAACGGGAAGGGAATGCTCACAGACATTTCCCGGACGAAAGAGGAGAAAGAAATTCAGGAGAGGGAGTGGGGTCAGAAGGAAGACCACAAGACTCCTCAGAAGAGAAATATCTGGGATCCTCTTCCTCCCCCCACGAGGCCTCCTCCTCGGTGTCGGACAAAAGCTCCAGAACAGCAGTCCGAAACCGGGCCCATCTTGACTCTGAGGAACGATGTCCTCGATGGTGGCGTTGAGAAGTAGACTCCCTCGGCGGCGGCGATGAAGCTTCCTCCAATGACGTCGATGGGGAGTCGACACGGGTGGCCGCCGAAGCCGATGCCGCAAGCGGTACAGGTATAGGGGACCTCACCACAGGCAAGGAGCCAGCCGGCGCGCTTCTGCCAACGGTACCGAGGGCGCAAGCACCGTCGGTACAAGACCAGATTGGCGCATCAGCCCTTCCAGGAGACCCGGAAGCACGGCTCGGAGGCGCTCGTCCAGACTCTCCACCGGGAAAGGCAGGGAAGCCGGTACAGGAGTTGGAGCCAGAACCTGTAAAGGACGAGGAGGCGGTACTGGGCTGTCCGTCGGCCGACTCATCAACACCTCCTGTATAGAGGGGGAGCGGTCCTCCCGGCATCGACGCTTCTCGGGTGCCGAATCCCTCGATGCCCCGGAGCTCCTGGTACCATGATGAGAAGGGGACCGGTGTCGATGCTTCTTGGCCTTCGCCCGAGGCATGGTCTCGGTACCCTTCGGTACTGACGAGGAGGACGTCGAATCTAAACATCTCCTTGGGGTCGGGTCCGAAGATGGTCGGTCCCGATGGGCCTGTGAAGCAGGAGTCTCCGAGACAGGTGGAGACCCACTCGACGGCTCACTACTCCCAGCGTGCAGACGTCTGCGGACAGCCATTACCTGCACTCCTGAGGTCGATGCTTGCTCCGGTGCCGACAAACACCACTGAACTTGGTACCTTTGTCGACGTCGAAGTACCGGGCAAGGCTTCAAACAGACGTTGCCGCTGAGCCTGTCTCGACGCCTGTGTCCGCTTTTTAAGGCTAAGACACAACTTACAAGCATCTGGGCGATGGTCGGGTCCAAGGCACTGGACACACCATGAATGGGGATCGGTACCTGAGATTGCCTGGTTGCAGCGACCGCACTTCTTGAAGCCGCTGGGAATCCTCGATGTCATGTACGGAAAAATAGCGGCGGCGAAGTCAAAATCGTCAATGATGCCAAAAAGAAAGGCACAAAAAAGGAGACACCCCGAACGGCGGCCTAAGACAGCTGCAACGGGGGCGAAACGAAACTTAAGTGGCCAAATCTAAAACTATAAGGATTAAAAAAAAAAAAAAAAAAAAGAAGAGGAAACAGCTCAACAGAGCGAAAAAGAAAGAAAAGTAGAAGAAAAAACGCGAAAACGCGACTAAAAAAGCCGAAGGCTCCTAAGGACGTGGTGAGAGGGACAAAATACAGTCTCTCTCCACTGCGGACAAAAAAAAACTGATGTCCCCGCTCGGTGGGCGGGAAGATGGCCGCGCATGCGCAGGGCGCGCGTGACTGAAGGCTCTAGCAAACGTTGTTGCTAGGAAGATTTCCGGACCTCAGGGCTGCCATGGGCGTCACCCATCAATGAGAACAAGCAGCCTGCTTATCCTCGGAGAAAGCAAAGTCAGTCCTCTAACAACTTTAAGCCAAACAGAAGAAATACACTTTAGACATAATTATGACAGGAAAATATCCAATAAATTTTACAGGCTTAACACACACAGTTTCTTCACACTGAGTAACTGCAGCTTGATCTATCTGCCTATACCTCAACGCACATTAGGTTAATAGGAGCTGGCCTCTCTGTAGAAAACTGACTCCCACAATCCCCCCACTCAGCCTAGCTGGTATAGTGGTGTTTGTTCACCCCTAGACCCCTGCAGTCCTCCGAGACAGTTTGTACTACTCTGCTACTGAGTTGTAAGGCTTCCACCTTAGTAAACACCTACTCGTACTGTTTCTTATCCTTCAACAATTCTTGCTGTATTTTAATTTTGGCTTCTATACTGTGGACTAGCTCTGCCAGGTTTATTTTCCATTGTCAGTCCTAGGTAAAAAAGTAGCTTTACTCTTACAATTGGTTTAATTTGCATTTACATTGATGAAACTGCTATAATTCTTGGGAATACTTAGATTTAAAGGAGAAAAGTTAGTTTCTAGCTGAATTTAATTGTTTTTACCAAACTGTGTCATTCCTTGCCCCTCCTAGAGAACTTTCTTGATATAGAGGATTTGGCTGACTCACTGGGAGGTAATCAATCAATCATTGCACAGCAAGAGAAGGCAGGGCACATATACAACCTGTATTTGTTATCAACCAACTGGGCAAACACCTTTGACTATACTATGTAAGCCACATTGAGCCTGCAAATAGGTGGGAAAATGTGGGGTACAAATGCAACACACACACACAAACAAATAAATAAGGAAACAGACTACTTTGAAGCATTCCATGTGCTGGACCTGAACTATAATAGTGCTAAGTGTTTTACATTATTTTATTCTTAAGTTCTCAGCTTTCTGGCTACAGGTTTAGCTACCTGATATATCTATTCTCTAGACTTTATTGCTTAATTAATTTGTCCTGTGAATCTATATTGTGGTGTACTTCTCTGTCTTCTAACCCAGACTCCAAAAAAAACAAAAAACTCTCTCTCTCTCCCCCTTTCTGCCTAGCTCTGATAAAGAGAGGATAAGCTTTTCAAACTGTTTATCCTTCACCCTGCTAAC
The DNA here is from genome assembly GCF_901765095.1 of Microcaecilia unicolor. NCBI lineage: Eukaryota > Metazoa > Chordata > Amphibia > Gymnophiona > Siphonopidae > Microcaecilia > Microcaecilia unicolor. The sequence continues at coordinate 309,644,834 of NC_044034.1, read as the reverse complement.
TTGCTGTAGTATTCTAACTTTGGCTATTTTACTGTGGACTAGCTCTTTCAGGTTTATTTTTCCATTGTCAGTCCTAAGTAAAGAAGCAGCTTTAGTCTTACAACTGGTTTAATTTGCATTCTGAAACTGCTATAATTCTTGGAAATACTTATATTTAAAGGAGAAAAGTTATTTTCTAGCTGAATTTGATTGTTGTATCAAACTGAATTTAATTTTTATCAAATCGTGTCATTGCTTGCCCCTCCCAGAGAACTTTTTTGATAGAGAATTTGGCTGACTCACTGAGACTTCTAGTCCAGTCTCCACCCCCTTCCCCAGGGTTTTCTACTCATATACAGACAAACCTAAAATCATTAACATTATTCTTCAGTCATACACAGGCAATCTTGCAGACTGTTAAACCTTTGATACTGACACACTACCCATTCCAACCAATCAAGATGACTTATATTCTGTGTAATAATTGTGGTGCTTTAGTTCCTAGGCATACCATCTAGAGCAGTGATGGCGAACCTTTCAGAGACCGAGTGCCCAAACAGCAACCCAAAATCGAATTATTTATCGCAAAGTGCCGGTACTCATTATGGGCCGGGTCACCACCTATGACTCCACCCCTATGATAGCCACACCCCTTACAGCAGCCATGGCGCATATAAAACAGACATTATTGTAAATATTATACTAGTATAGGAGAAAAAAATAACGATTTTCTTTCATTATAAATCATTTCTATAAGCTGTTACAGCTCCAGTATACCCAGTGCAAAATAAGACAGCAGATGTAAATTCTCAAATTGGACATATTCCAAACACTAAAATGAAAATAAAATGATTTTTTCTACCTTTGTTGTCTGGTGATTTTGTTTTTCTATCCATATTGGTCCTAGTCGCTGATTCTGCTGCTCTCTATCTGTTCTCTTAACTCCGTTTCCAGGGCTTCCTTTCCATTTATTTCTTTACTTTCCTCCTTTCGTCTTCATTTCTTGCCTCAATTTATTTCTTTACTTTCCTCCTTTCTTATTCATTTCTTGCCGTCCATCCATGTCCAGCAACCCTCCTCTCCCCTCCAGCCACAAATGTCCAGCCACCCTCCTCTCCCCCCTGCCCTCCCAGCACCCAGCATCAGGCCTTCCTCCCTCCCACCTAGCACCCAGCAGCACCAAGCATCAGGCCTCCCTGCCTCCCACCCAGCACCAGGCCTCCGTGCCTCCCACCCAGCATCAGGCCTCCCTCCCTCCAACCAAACAAGCATCAGGCCGCCAGTGGAATACTGGACCGCGACGGCCTCACAGAACACGCACACGGGTGAACGACCCCAAGACCAATCGAGGCTGTCTGCCCACCTCGTGGCCTCGACCCGTCCATGACCGGACGGAAATCCAACCGTGCTGAGGCCGACCAACTGAGCGATCCCGAAGCTGATCGCGGCTGTTTGCCAACACAGCTGGAGGACCGCAGGACCGTCCGGCGAGGGGGAGAGAGAAAGGGTGAACCGTAGCCACACATCGAGGCTTCGGGCGGCCACCCAGCGAGAACGATTGCGCCTGGACGTGGCGCCGTCGGTGACCGGACCAGACCACGCCGCCAGTGAGGGTAGGCCGACCACACGACCGGAGAAAGATCACAAAAAACTTAGAGCGTCGCGGCACAGACAAGGGACAACTGGCTTCTGTTCGGTCCGAGCAGAGATCAGGTGGAAATCAGTGATCGGGAGACGGACAACCACCTGAAGCTGAGCCTGGCTGGATACTTGAGGCCCCACAGTGGGACACATGTTGAGTGGCGGGTTGAGCTATGGGGGAAATCCTGGGCACTAGAGGCCGGTGCCATCCACCATGGGGTTCAGAGAGCCGGCGGCCGCCTGGAGCTGCGCCTGGCTGAGGTCCGGAGGCCCAGAGGGACAGACTGGGCGCCTCGTGACAGAAAACTTGCGTCTCCAGCCTCCTGGCACAAAGTTCAAAGCCGAATGCAGTTGGACTAAACGCAAATGACTGGTAAAAATCTCTGGGTACAGAATTGCACATAGTTGAGTCTATAGCACAAGTAGGCCATAAAGTGAATGATACATACCTGTAGCAGGTGTTCTCCGAGGACAGCAGGCTGATTGTTCTCACGACTGGGTGACGTCCGCGGCAGCCCCCACCAACCGGAAAAAAGCTTCGCGGGACGGTCGGCACGCAGGGCACGCCCACCGCGCATGCGCGGCCGTCTTCCCGACCGTGCGCGACCGCTCCCGCCAGTTGAATGACAAGCAATAAAATATGAAACACAACTCCAAAGGGGAGGAGGGAGGGTAGGTGAGAACAATCAGCCTGCTGTCCTCGGAGAACACCTGCTACAGGTATGTATCATTCACTTTCTCCGAGGACAAGCAGGCTGCTTGTTCTCACGACTGGGGTATCCCTAGCTCTCAGGCTCACTCAAAACAAGAACCCAGGTCAATTGAACCTCGCAACGGCGAGGGTACAACAGAAAATTGACCTACGAAGAACAACTAACTGAGAGTGCAGCCTGACCAGAATAAATTCGGGTCCTGGAGGGTGGAGTTGGATTTACACCCCAAACAGATTCTGCAGCACCGACTGCCCGAACCGACTGTCGCGTCGGGTATCCTGCTGGAGGCAGTAATGTGATGTGAATGTGTGGACAGATGACCCGTCGCAGCCTTGCAAATCTCTTCAATAGTGGCTGACTTCAAGTGGGCCACTGACGCTGCCATGGCTCTGACACTATGAGCCGTGACATGACCCTCAAGAGCCAGCCCAGCCTGGGCGTAAGTGAAGGAAATGCAATCTGCTAGCCAATAGGAGATGGTGCGTTTCCCGACAGCGACCCCTAGCCTGTTAGGGTCGAAAGAAACAAACAATTGGGCGGACTGTCTGTGGGGCTGTGTCCGCTCCAAGTAGAAGGCCAATGCTCTCTTGCAGTCCAATGTGTGCAACTGACGATCAGCAGGGCGGGTATGCGGCCTGGGGAAGAATGTTGGCAAGACAATTGACTGGTTAAGATGGAACTCCGACACCACCTTCGGCAGGAACTTTGGGTGGGTGCGGAGCACTACTCTGTTATGATGAAATTTGGTATATGGAGCATGAGCTACTAGGGCTTGAAGCTCACTGACCCTACGAGCTGAAGTAACTGCCACCAAGAAAATGACCTTCCAGGTCAAGTACTTCAGATGGCAGGAATGCAGTGGCTCAAAAGGAGGTTTCATCAGCTGGGTGAGGACGACGTTGAGATCCCATGACACTGTAGGAGGCTTGATAGGGGGCTTTGACAAAAGCAAGCCTCTCATGAATCGAACGACTAAAGGCTCTCCAGAGATGGCTTTACCTTCCACACGATAATGGTAAGCACTAATCGCACTAAGGTGATTCCTTACTGAGTTGGTCTTGAGGCCAGACTCTGATAAGTGCAGAAGGTATTCAAGCAGGTTCTGTGCAGGGCAAGAACGAGGTTCTAGGGCCTTGCTCTCACACCAAACGACAAACCTCCTCCACTTGAAAAGGTAACTCTTTTTAGTGGAATCCTTCCTAGAGGCAAGCAAGACCCGGGAGACACCCTCAGACAGACCCAACGCAGCGAAGTCTACGCCCTCAACATCCAGGCCGTGAGAGCCAGGGATTGAAGGTTGGGGTGCAGCAACGCTCCGTCGTTCTGCGAAATGAGAGTCGGAAAACACTCCAATCTCCACGGTTCTTCTGAGGACAACTCCAGAAGAAGAGGGAACCAGATCTGACGGGGCCAAAAGGGCGCTATCAGAATCATGGTGCCGCGGTCTTGCTTGAGCTTCAGTAAGGTCTTCCCCACCAAAGGTATGGGAGGATAAGCATACAGGAGGCCGGTCCCCCAATGAAGGAGAAAGGCATCTGACGCTAGCCTGCCGTGTGTCTGAAGTCTGAAACAGAACAGAGGCAGCTTGTGGTTGGTCTGAGAGGCGAAAAGATCCACCGAGGGGGTGCCCAACTCTCGGAAGATCTTGCGTACCACTCTGGAATGGAGCGACCACTCGTGCGGTTGCATGACTCTGCTCAGTCTGTCGGCCAGACTGTTGTTTACGCCTGCCAGGTACGTGGCTTGGAGGAGCATGCCGAACCGGCACGCCCAACGCCACATCCCGACGGCTTCCTGACACAGGGGGCGAGATCCGGTGCCCCCCTGCTTGTTGACGTAATACATTGCAACCTGATTGTCTGTCCGAATTTGGATAATTTGGTAGGACAGCCGATCTCTGAAAGCCTTCAGTGCGTTCCAGATCGCTCGGAGCTCCAGGAGGTTGATCTGCAGATCCTTTTCCTGGAGGGACCACAGACCCTGGGTGTGAAGCCCATCGACATGAGCTCCCCACCCCAGGCGAGATGCATCCGTCGTCAGCACTTTCGTGGGCTGCGGAATTTGGAATGGACGTCCCAGGGTCAAATTGGTCCGGATGGTCCACCAGAGCAGTGAAGTGCGGCAACTGGTGGAGAGGCGGATGACATCTTCTAGATTCCCGGTGGCTTGAAACCACTGGGAAGCTAGGGTCCATTGAGCAGATCTCATGTGAAGACGAGCCATGGGAGTCACATGAACTGTGGAGGCCATATGACCCAGAAGTCTCAACATCTGCCGAGCTGTGACCTGCTGAGACGCTCTGGTCTGCGAAGCCAGGGCCAGGAGATTGGTGGCCCTCGATTCGGGAAGGTAGGCCTGAGCCGTCTGGGCATTCAGCAGAGCTCCTATGAATTCCAGAGACTGTGTTGGCTGGAGATGGGACTTTGGGTAATTTATCACAAACCCCAGCAGCTCCAGAAGTCGAGTAGTGCACTGCATAGACCGGAGGGCTCCCGCCTCCGAGGTGTTCTTGACCAGCCAATCGTCGAGATATGGGAACACGTGCACTCCCAGCTTGCGTAGGTAGGCCGCTACCACCACGAGGCACTTGGTAAACACTCGTGGGGCAGAGGCGAGCCCAAAGGGCAGCACACAATACTGAAAGTGCCGTGCGCCCAGGCGGAATCTGAGATACTGTCTGTGAGCTGGCAGTATCGGTATGTGAGTATATGCGTCCTTTAAATCCAGGGAACATAGCCAGTCGTTTTTCTGAATCATTGGCAGAAGGGTGCCCAAGGAAAGCATCCTGAACTTTTCTTTGACCAGGAATTTGTTCAGGCCTCTCAGGTCTAGGATGGGACGCATCCCCCCTGTTTTCTTTTCCACAAGGAAGTACCTGGAATAGAATCCCTGCCCTTCCTGCCCGGGTGGTACGGGCTCGACCGCATTGGCGCTGAGAAGGGCGGAGAGTTCCTCTGCAAGTACCTGCTTGTGATGGGAGCTGAAAGATTGAGCTCCCGGAGGACAATTTGGAGGCAGGGAGGCCAAATTCAGGGCGTATCCGCACCGCACTATTTGGAGAACCCACTGGTCGGAGGTTATGAGAGGCCACCTTTGGTGAAAAAAACTTAACCTCCCCCCGACCGGCAGATCGTCCGGTACGGACACTTTGAGGGCGGCTATGTTCCCGTGGATCCAGTCAAAAGCCCGTCCCCGGCTTTTGCTGTGGAGGCGCAGGGGGCTGCTTAGGTGCACGCTGTTGACGAGAACGAGCGCGCTGGGGCTGTCCCTGTGCCTGACGAGGCCTTCGGGCCGGCTGGTTGTACCTACACTTTGCAAAAGAATAGGGCGCAGCCTGCCGGGCCCGGGAAAAACGTCCACCTGCTGAGGTGGATGCTGAAGGCGCCCGGTGGGAGAGCTTGTCGAGGGCGGTTTCCCGCTGATGCAGTTGGTCCACCAGCTGCTCGACCTTCTCACCAAAAATGTTATCCCCCCGGCAAGGGACGTCGGCCAGTCTCTGCTGGGTGCGGTTGTCCAGGTCAGAGGCACGCAGCCATGAGAGCCTGCGCATCACTATACCTTGGGCCGCAGCACGAGATGCCACGTCACAGGTGTCATAAATACCCCTGGACAGGAACTTTCTGCACGCCTTCAGCTGCCTGACCACCTCCTGATAAGGCCTGGACTGCTCCGGCGGGAGCTTATCGACCAGGTCCGCCAGTTGTTGCACATTAGTCCGCATGTGGATGCTCATATAGAGCAGGTATGACTGGATGCGGGTCACGAGCATGGAGGATTGGTAGGCCTTCCTCCCAAACGAGTCCAGAGTGCGAGACTCCCGCCCCGGGGGCGCCGAGGCGGTATCCCTCGAACTCCGTGCCCTCTTGAGAGCAGAATCCACGACCGCCGAGTCATGGGGCAGTTGGGGCCGCATTAACTCTGGGTCAGAGTGGATCCTGTACTGGGACTCTGCTTTCTTGGGAATGGTGGGGTTAGTTAACGGTCGCACCCAGTTCCGAAGCAGTGTCTCCTTGAGGACATTGTGCAGCGACACCGTGGAGGACTCTCTAGGTGGTGATGGATAGTCGAGGACCTCGAGCATCTCGGCCCTCGGCTCTTCCACAGAGACCATGGGAAAGGGAATGCTAATAGACATATCCCGCACAAAGGAGGCAAAGGAGAGACTCTCAGGAGGTGAGAGCTTCCTCTCCGGTGAAGGCGTGGGGTCCGAGGGAAGGCCCGTAGACTCCTCTGAGGAGAAATATCTAGGGTCCTCCTCTTCCCCCCACGAGGCCTCATCCTCGGTATCGGACATAAGCTCATGTAGCTGAGTCCTGAACCGGGCCCGGCTCGACGTCGAGGCACCGAGGTCTCGGTGTCGTCGAGCGGTGGACTCCTACGTCGGCGGGGACGGAGCTCCCTCCATCGACGTCGACGGGGACTCCACCTGCGTGGCGGTCGAGACCGGCGCCGCAAGCGGCGGCGGTGTCGACGGCCCCAGCGCCGGGCTAGAGCTCGCCGGCGCCACAGACATCGGCGCCGAGGGCGCAAGCACCCCCGGCGCCGGCACAGCCTGGCGCATCAGCCCTTCGAGGATCCCCGGAAGGATGGCTCTGAGGCACTCGTCCAGGCCCGCTGCCGGGAAAGGCGGTGGGGCCGATAGGGGTGTCGGTGCCAGAAGCTGATGGGGGCCAGGAGACGGCACCGAGGTGCCGGAACCCTGACGCGTCGGTACCTCCACAACCGACGGGGACCTCTCCTCTCGGCGATGACGCTTCGGCGTCGCCTCCTCTCCGATGTCCGGATGCACCGAGGGCGACCGGTGACGACGCTTCTTGTCCTTCTTTCGATGCGCGTCACCGGCGCCGGGAGGTATGGAGGAGGAGGAGGACAATCCCCCTCGGTCTCGAGGAGCCGGGTCAGACAGGGTTCGGTCCCGTGGACCACGGGCTGAGGGAGTGACCGGGGCCGACTGCCCACGCGGCCGCTCACCTCCACCCTCGCCGGCGGACCGGCGGGCCGACGGGACCTGTTCTCCTGGGGTCGATGCCATCGGTGCCGATGTCTCGGGCATCGATACCGGTACCGAAGGACCGGGCGTCGATACCGAAGCCGTCGAGGTCGACGTCGAGGGGCCGGCGCAAGTTCCAAAAAGACGGTCCCGCAGAACTTGCCTCGCAACCTGAGTCCGTTTCCGGAGACCGAGACACAGGGAACACGACTTGATATTGTGCTCCGGCCCGAGGCACTGGAGGCACCAAGCGTGGGTGTCGGTCTGCGAGATCGGCCGGCCGCAGCGACCACACTTTTTAAATCCACTCGGGACCTTCGAGGACATCGACGGAAAAATCGCGTCGGCGAAGTCAAAGTCGTCAATGGTGGCGAAAATCACACCTCGAAAAAGGAAACGACCGTGCGGCCACTAGGCTGCAACGTGGCGTCCCCGCTGGAAGCGAGGGAAAAAGAGAGCGCGTGCTCCACACGCACAGGTTTTTTTTTTTTTTTGAAAAGAAAAAAGGAAACCGGTGGTAACAAAAACTAAATAGAAAAAAGAACGATCCGCGTAAACGCGATCGAGTTTCCGGCGGCTGAAAACAGAGAGAGCGGCAAAGCACGACTCTCTCCAGACGCGGAAAAAAAGGAACTGGCGGGAGCGGTCGCGCACGGGCGGGAAGACGGCCGCGCATGCGCGGTGGGCGTGCCCTGCGTGCCGACCGTCCCGCGAAGCTTTTTTCCGGTTGGTGGGGGCTGCCGCGGACGTCACCCAGTCGTGAGAACAAGCAGCCTGCTTGTCCTCGGAGAACTTCAATAGTACGCTACAGCATGATCAATATGAACATTTTAGAAGCTTAGGACTAGAAAATTGTTCAGTTAAACGGATAAATATTTATAGCTCTGATGATATTGAAATGCTCTGATGAAAAACGTGGTGCTCTGAGTCTCTAGGCACAATGAACATGTTTAATTGCATTAAAATTTACATCTCCTAACATGATACTGCACATAGAAACTTTAAAACTTTTAGAACTTGCTTTTAAAAATTTGCATCTCATAGTATGATATTGCATATTGAACTGTAATTTAAATCCCGCATCTCATAGCATAATACTGCATATAAAACTGTAACTTACCTTTCTTAAACCTCAACAATATCATGATTTGATAACCGATTTGAAATACTCTTATGCTCTAAATACACAAACTAACACTGATATGAAACCCAGTAAACTATTCCTAACAATCTACTGTCTCACCCTAATCTAACACGCACTCATAATCCCGAGCATAGACAATAATAGTACCACACTTCACAAACCATTCACGCAACCCACACACAACATGCCTATTCAAAAAAGCAAAAAAGGCTATGAAAAACCTACTATCCATGGACACCATCAACAGAAAGGAAGGAAAGAACTTAAACTCACATACCAAGAAGACAGACAACTGAAACAAATTACCACTAGCCCGAACCCAACTGAACACCACCAACTAATACAAATAGGCTACATCAATGCCAGATCGGCAGTTAATAAAACCACAATTATAACCAACTGGATTACTGATGAACATCTCGATTTCCTACTTATTAGCAGAGAGGTGTGGTAGCTGTGTTAGTCCACTCTTAAAGGTTATCAATAGAAAACAAACAAAATAAAACATGGAAAAGAAAATATGATGATACCTTTTTTTATTGGACATAGCTTTCGAAGGTTGCCCTTCTTCGTCAGATTAGAAATAAGCAAATGTGTTAGTTGATAGTATATATAAGTGAAGCTTCAAAGCTTTTCAATGACAGTCTAGCAAGGTGGGGGTGGGTAGGAGGTATGCATGAGTACAAAGCATTTCATTTCATCGATAGTCTAACAGGATGGGTGTGGGTAGTTGAGAGGAGAGTGATAAACAGAGCAATACAACTTTATGGTTTATAATGGGCTAGAAAACCAAATCCTTGTTAAGTCCTTGTCTGTTGGGTGTCAAAATATTCAATCATTCTGACTTCAAAGGTCTTACGTTCCTGTATTGTTTTAAAGTTACCTTTCAGGATTCTTACTGTGAAATCACTGGTGCAGTGTCCTGGTCCTGTAAAGTGTTGGCCCATAAGGGTGGGAATCTGACTGGCACCAGCTTTCTTCATGTTGTGTCTATGTAAATTGAATCTTGTCTTAAGCATCTGGCCTGTTTCTCCAATATAGCATCCTTCGTTACAGACAGGACTTGACTTAAGGATCTGAGTTTTCTAGCCCAATATAAACCATAAAGTTGTATTGCTCTGTTTATCACTCTCCTCTCAACTACCCACTCCTAAATACTACACCGGTTACCTCTAACAACAGACACCCCATCCGCAACCAATCTTGCGAATTACTTCAATGAAAAAATTATAAAGCTCCGACTCATGATACCTACCAACACTACGGAGTACACAAGGTAAAATTATGTATCATACCTGATAATTTTCTTTCCATTAATCATAGCTGATCAATCCATAGACTGGTGGGTTGTGTCCATCTACCAGCAGGTGAAGATAGAGAGCAATCCTTTTGCCTCCCTATATGTGGTCATGTGCTGCCGGAAACTCCTCAGTATGTCGATATCAAAGCTCCATCCGCAGGACTCAGCACTTAGAGAATTACACCCACAAAGGGACACTCTGCCCAGCTCACCACCGCCGAAATGGGGGAGGGGAATTAACCCAGCTCATCCCCACACAAGTGGGGGAAGGGAATCCGTCCAGCTCATCCCCGCGGAGCGGGGGAGGGACACCACACCCGCCGATGCGGGGGGGATCTGGCTTATCCTGCAACCGCGGGAGGAGCTGACTGACCATAACACCGCCGAAGCGGGAGGGGTACAAAGCTGCCCTACAGCCGCACAAAGCGGGAGGGAGCGCCGGCAGAATTTAGGTCTCAATCCAGCCCCATAAAACAGGGGGGGGGGGGGGGGGGGGGGAAGAGAGGAATGCAGCAGCTCACTGTAACTCAAAATCGTCTCAACTCCTTAAGAATCCAATTGAAAAAACTTGAACACGAAGTCCTCCTGAACAGGAACTGAAGACTAAACTTGAACCTGAAATGCAACCAGAATATAAACAGTACAGATATCTGGGAGGGGCTATGGATTGATCAGCTATGATTAATGGAAAGAAAATTATCAGGTATGATACATAATTTTACCTTCCATATCATCATGCTGATCAATCCATAGACTGGTGGGATGTACCGAAGCAGTACTCACCCAGGGTGGGACACAGAAATCCCTGACCGCAACACTGAAGCTCCAAACCGGGCCTCCGCCCGAGCAGCCACAGTCAAGCAGTAATGTCTGGAAAAGGTATGAGCCGATGCCCAAGTTGCCGCCCTACAAATCTCTTCCAAGGAGACGGACCCGGCCTCTGCCATCGAGGCCGCCTGTGCTCTAGTGGAGTGAGCCTTCAGCTGGATAGGCGGCACCTTCCCTGCGGCCACATAAGCCGCTGCAATGGGTTCCTAGACCCATCGTGCCACTGTAGGCTTGGCAGCCTGCAGACCCTTACGAGGACCTGCGAACAGCACAAACAGATGATCCGACTTCCTGGAATCATTGGTCACTTCCAAGTATCTGATGATGACTCGGTCTCACATCTAGATATTTGAGAGCAGAGTACTCCTCTGGGTAGTCCTCCCTACGAAAGGAGGGTAGACAGAGCTGCTGATTCACATGGAAGCGAGGACCAATCTTGGGCAGGAAGGAAGGCACTGTGCGAATAGACACTCCTGCCTCAGTGAACTGCAGAAAGGGCTCTCGACATGATAGCGCCTGGAGCTCGGAAACTCTTCTAGCTGAAGTGATAGCCACCAAAAGACTGCTTTCAACGTCAATTCTTTCAGAGATGCCCTCGACAAGGGTTCACAAGGCGGCTTCTGCAAGGCTCTTAGCACCAGATTGAGATTCCACGCCGGTACCACTGCGTGCAGAGGAGGGTGCAGGTGAATAACTCTCTTGAGAAAGCGCACCACATCTGGATGCAATGCCAGAGAAATACCCTTCAGGTGACCCCTGAAGCAAGCAAGAGCCGCTACCTGGACCTTAAGGGAACTGAGCGACAGGCCTTTTTCCAGACCTTCTTGCAGGAACGCCAACACTGATAAAATTGGAGCAGTGAAGGGAGAAAGTGAGCCTGCTTCACACCACGATGCAAAGATACGCCAAACCCTGGCGTAAGCAGTAGAAGTAGAGAGCTTCCTCGCTCTCAGCATAGTGGCGATGACCTTGTCTGAGAAGCTCTGCTTGCTCCGACGCTGCCGCTCAAAAGCCAGGCCGTAAGACCAAAGGGGGAGGAATCCTCCCTCACCACGGGACCCTGATGCAACAGGCCCCGCTCCACTGGCATCTGCAGAGGTCCGTCCACTGAGAGCCTTATCAAGTCCGCATACCAGGGACGTCTGGGCCAATCCGAACTCACCAGGATTATCCGGCCCGGATGCTTTGCCACCCGGCCTAGCACCCTGCCCAACATGGGCCAAGGCGGGAACACAAAGAGGAGCTCCTGTGTCGGCCACTGTGGGAGAAAAGCATCTACCCCCAGAGATTGAGGGTCCCGTCCTCTGCTGAAAAAGCACGGCACTTGGCAATTGGCTGAAGACGCCATCAGATCTAGGCTCGGCTGGCCCCAGCGCTTCGTGATATCCAAGAACACCTGAGCAATATTCATGACTCCCGCAAAGTGGGCAGCCGACAGCTGTTCCAGGTTTGCTTCCGCCCACAGGCATAGCTTCATGGCCTCCTTGGCTAGAGGGGCGCTCCTGATACCTCCCCGGCGATTGACATAGGCCACAGCCGTGGCAGGCCCGGGAGAAACTCCAAAGGCGCCAACCGAATGGCTCTGAGTTCCAGGAGGTTGATAGACCACTCTGCCTCTGCAGGGGACCAGTGCCCCTGCGCTGTCGTTCCCAAGCAGTGGGCTCCCCAGCCCCACAAAGAGGCGTCCGCCGTGACGAAAACCCACTCCGGGGTCACCAGAGGCATTCCTGCGGACGGCTTGTCTGGCCTCAGCCACCAGCTCAGCGCCTTGCGCACCGCTGGATCCAAGGGAAGGCGCAGAGCGTAATCCTCCGAAGCTGGAGTCCATCGCTGCAGCAGAGAGAGCTGTATAGGTCTCATATGGGCCCTGACCCAGGGCACTACTTCCATCGTGGCCGTCATAGAGCCCAACAGCTGCCCATAGTCCCGAGCCCGAAGAGAAGAGGCTGCTAGGAACTAGTCCACCTGAACCTGAAGCTTGACAATCCGATTGTCTGGCAGGAACACTCTGCCCAATTGGGGGTTGAATCGAACTCCCAGATACTCCAGGGACTGAGTCGGGCGCAGCTGGCTTTTCTCCCAGTTGATGATTCACCTCAGGGAGCTCAAAAGAGCAATCACCCGGTCTGAAGCTCTGCCGCACTCTGCATAAGAGGGGGCTCGGATCAACCAGTCGTCCAGATAAAGATGGACTTGTACTCCTTTCTTGCGTAGGAAGGCCGCGATGACCACCATAACTTGGAGAAGGTCCGCGGAGCAGTAGCCAACCCGAAAGGGAGGGCTCTGAACTGGGAGTGTCCTCAGAACTTCAAAACGCGGAAAGCGTTGATGAGGAGGCCAGATGGGAATATGCAAGTAAGCTTCCTTGATGTCCAAGGATGCCACGAACTCCCCTGCCTGCACTGCCGCTATAACAGAGCGGAGAGTCTCCATTCGGAAGTGCCGAACTTCCAAAGCCCGATTGACCCCTTTGAGATCGAGGATAGGCCGGACAAAACCTCCTTTCTTAGGTACCACAAAGTAAATGGAGTAACGTCCCTTGCCAGGGTGATCTTCTGGCACCGAAACGACCACACCCAGGCGGATCAGATTGTCCAAAGTCTGCTGCACTGCCACAGCTTGACCGGAGACTTGCAGGGAGAGTGCACAAACCCGATTCTTAAGGGTCGGCAGAACTCTAGCTTGTAGCCGTCTCTGATGACTTCCAGCACTCAAGTGTCTGAAGTTACCCTGGTCCACTCGCCCAGAAACGAGGATAGGCGTCCTCCAATCTGCTCTGGGCCATGGACCAGCGCCCCGTCATTGGGTACGAGAACCTGGGGGAGGACTGGAGGAGGCACCTCCGGGACGGCGGTCTCTGCGAAAGGAATGCTGCTTGGGGGAGAAATTCCTTTTGATGGAAGAGGGGGCAGAGGAGCTCGACTTGCCCGGGCAATACCAACGGGCTTCCTGAAACCGTCCTTTGGAGGAACTGGGGCGGGCACAATTGGCCCGATCCCTGACCTCCGGTAACCTCTTGCCCTAAGACGTGCCGAGATCGGTCACAATCTTGTCCAGCTCGACCCCAAAGAGCAGCTTGCCTTTAAAAGGCAACTTAGCCAGGCGAGACTTAGAGGCGTGGTCAGCAGACCAATGCTTCAGCCAAAGCCACCGCCGTGCAGAGACTGTCTGAGCCATACCTTTAGCCGAGGCTCTCAAGACATCATACAGCCAGCCTGCCAAGTAGGCCAAGCCCGATTCCAGGGCTGGCCAATCAGCCCTCAAGGAAGGATCCGAGGGGGAAGCCCGCTGCGCAAGCGTCAAGCACGCCCTGGCCACATAGGAGCCACAAATTGAGGCCTGTAAACTTAAAGCAGCCGCCTCGAAGGACGACTTTAAAGCCGCCTCCAAACTCCTGTCTTGGGCGTCCTTTAGGGCCGTGCCACCTTCCACCGGCAACGCCGTTTTCTTAGTCACCGCAGTGATTAAAGAATCCACGGTAGGCCCAAGAAAGGCCTCCTGTTCACCTTCAGGCAGAGGATAGAGGCGGGACATAGCCCTAGCCACTTTAAGGCTCGCTTCTGGGAAATCCCATTGAGCCAAAATCAAGGTGTGCATTCATGCACGTGGAAGGTTCTAGGCGGGCGCTTAGTCCCCCGCATAATGGCAGAGCCAACAGAGGCTGAGGGAGAGACGTCCTCCGGAGAGGAACTCTTCAAAATGCTCATGGCCTGCACTAACAGGTTGGGCAAATCCTCTGAGCGAAAGATCCGTGCTGCAGAGGGTTCACCCGCTCCATCCGACCGGAATCCGTCTCCTCCAAGGAATCCCCAAAGGACCGTTGGGAGAACTCAGATACGCTGCCCTCATCTACATCAGAGGAGACCGAGTCCTCTAGGGCCTGGAAGTCCACCCGAGGGCGTTTGCTTCCGGAGGCCTCAGCCCCTTGATCAGAGGGGGGAGCCGGGGCAGCGTTTATCATAAGAAAAGCCTGATGCAGCAGCAAAAAGAACTCAGGGGAGAAACCCCCTAGACTGTGCACTTCTGCCGCCTGGGCCACGGCCCTAGACGCACCCTCAACCGGCGCTCGCAAGAGCGGGGGAGAAACATGCTGCGCATCTAAAATGGCGTCCGGCGCGAAACTCCAAGAAGGAGCCGCGTGGGAAGAACGGCGCTTAACTTTCGCTGCTTTCATGCCGTCGCCCGACTCAAGGGCGACCATAGCATTAACGTCTCCCAGCTCGAGGGCAGCCCAAGAAGAAGCCGTCCGAGCAGAGTGGCCGGCCAACATGGAGTGGGCGAGCAGCGGGGGATGGGCGCTTATGGCGGGAAAAACCGGGACACTGACCGGACTCCAAACTGATGCCCAACAAAGGCGATTCAGGCTTTGAAAACCCCTGCATCCCCTCTAGATGCACACACGCGGTCCGGGGAGCGAATCTTTGCGCCCTCGCCCTCTGACGCCATAAGCCACGTGGAGACCGAACGGGGAACCACCTGCCCGCTATAAAAAAGGTAAAATTACCTGCTTCTCGCTCCGAGCTGTAACGAACTGGTGTCCCAGTGAGCAGCTGCAATAAACGCTGATATAAACATTGAAATAAACGCCCTTAAAGGACGTCCAAATTTCTTTCTTTTTTTTTAAATGGAGCCAGCGGGAGGGGGGAGAAAAGGAGGGACCTGGCACCACCAGGTTTGCACTTGCTCAAGAAGAGCCCTCAACCCCAGGTACTCAACAAAACCTAAAGATTAGGCTTGGAGACCTAGCCAGAGCTGCTGCTGTGTGTGACCACCACCTGCTGAGATAGAGAACATACTGAGGAGTTTCCGGCAGCACATGACCACATATAGGGAGGCAAAAGGATTGCTCTCTATCTCCACCTGCTGGTAGATGGACACAACCCACCAGTCTATGGATTGATCAGCATGATGATATGGAAGCATCCTTGAATGTCTAGATCCAAAACCTGGAGAAAGCCCAGCAGATCGGTCATGGACCAGCTTTAACACGATATCGTCAAATGAATTTTCACAAGGGCTCGGAAAATAAGCCAAGTCAGAATGCAAATTAGACATTTGCCCCAATAGCCTAATAAGATCAGCCCCCAAACAATTCAAAAAAGATCTCACGAACCATATAAACCACAGGCTTCAAAATGGTCTCTTTCCCACGGAGAAAGGAAATATCTTACTTACTCTGCTGCCAAAAGATGCTAAGAAAAGCACAATGGACCTAACCAACTATTGCCCAGTAGCATCCATTCCGCTCATAACCAAACTCATGAGGGCATAGTAACGAAACAACTCTCTGATTACCTAAATAAACACTCAATTCTGCATGAGTCTCAATCAGGATTTCGGTCAAATCACAGCACCGAAACAGTACTAGTATCAGCAATGAACTCATTCAAACAAGCAATCGCAACTGGTAACAACATACTCCTCCTACAATTCGACATGTCCAGCGCCTTTGACATGGTTAACCATGGAATACTTTTACATATACTAGAATACTTTGAAGTAGGAGGTACAGTTCTCAAATGGTTCAAAGGATTCCTGACCACAAGATCTTACCAAGTAACAACGAATGCGGACATATCACCCCCATGGACACCTGAATGTGGAGTTCCCCAAGGATCCCCCTTATCACCAACTCTTTTCAACCTAATGATGATACCATTAGCCAAACTTCTAGCCAATCAAAACCTTAATCCCTACATATATGCAGACGATGTCACGATTTACATCCCATTCAAACATGATCTAAACAAAATCACCAACGAGAACAACCAAAGCCTCCAAATCATGCACTCCTGGGCGGATGCATTCCAGCTGAAACTCAACGCAGAGAAATCTCAATGTCTTGTCCTCACCTCACAACATTAACACAAACAACTTCTCCACCATATCCACACCATACTGTTCTCTCCCCGTCGCACAAAATCTAAAAATTCTTGGAGTTACCATTGACCGAAACCTCACACTCGATAGTCACGTGAAGAACACAACGAAAAAGATGTTTCACTTTATGTGGAAATTCAAAAGAGTAAAACCTTTCTTCCCGAGATATATCTTCCGTACCCTGGTACAGTCATTGGTAATAAGTCATCTGGACTACTGTAATGCACTGTATGCTGGCTGCAAAGAACAGACCATCAAAAAACTCCAGACAGCACAGAATACCGCCGCCAGACTCATATTTGGAAACACTAAATATGAAAGTGCAAAACCCCTAAGAGAGAAACTTCACTGGCTCCCTCTCAAGGAACGTATTGCGTTCAAGATCTGCACGATAATACACAAAATCATTCACGCAGAGGCCCCAATCTACATGCTAAACCTTGTGGACTTGCCGCCCAGAAACGCCATAAGATCATCCTGCCAATTTCTCAATCTGCACTTCCCCCGGCTGTAAAGGACTAAAATACAAGCTGATACACGCCACCACCTTCTCTTACATGAGCACGCAGCTGTGGAATGCACTACCTACAGCCCTGAAAGCTACTGATGAAATAACTAACTTCCGCAAATCCCTGAAGACACATCTCTTCCACAAGGCCTACAAAGAGAACCCATAGCCTTACAAAACTACCTCACCAATCCACACAGTTATTACAGTCCACCTTGCACCCTGAAGAACACCCTCCTTTCTCTCTACCCTCACCTAATCTCCTTCTCGCTACCCTTACCTAATCTCTGAACATTACTAATTGTAAATGATATCATGGATTAACTATGTCAGAATCCAAACTCTGTAAGCCACATTGAGCCTGCAAATAGGTGGGAAAATGTGGGATACAAATGCAATAAATAATAAAAATAAAAATATATAGAAACACAAAATACTATATTGTAATGATGGGCTGCATCTCACTGTGGCAGGAAAAAAAAATCCTTGGTGAGAAATTCAGACAATATGTTTCTAAGCATTTAAACTAGAAGGTGGGGTGGCATATGGAGGCAGGTCACTTCCAGTGGTCACCTCCTACTAGAGAAAATGTAACAGTAGTAAAGAAAGCAACGAAAATGACAACAATCTTAGCACATCACTTCCTACCAACACAGCAAGAAGTGAGACCAAACAAAAAACTAAACAGAAGATGAGACTGCCACTGAAATATTGCTGGAAAGCCATGACCACAAATACTCACAGTCTAAGCAATAAAGTTCATGATCTGCAAGCCCTGATGTTAGAGGCAGACTTAGACATGGATGCTAGGCTGTATAGAGAAAGGTGTAATCAGCAGAAGAAAGGAGGTGTTGATGCCCCTGTACAAGTCCTTGGTGAGGCCCCATGGTGTATTATGTTCAGTTTTGGAGGCCGCATCTTGTTAAAGATGTAAGAAGACTTGAATTAGTCCAGAGGAAGGCGACAAAAATGATATGGGGATTGCGCCAAAAGACAAATAAGAAGAGATTGGAAGACCTGAATATTTATACCCTACAGGAGAATGGAAAATTGTATATCTAGAAGACATGATTTGAGGTTGTGGGGTGGTAGACTTAGGAATAATGTCAGAAAATTCTTTTTCATGGAGAGGGTGGTTGATGCCTGGAATGCCCTCCCGAGGGAGGTGGTGGTGAAGAGAACTGTGGCGGGATTCAAGGTGGTGTGGAATAAACACAGGGGATCTCGAACTAGAAAATGAATGGTATAAAACCAAAGCTTAAAGGTCTGCATATGTGTTTGCATGTCAAGTGGTGCTTAGATGGAAACCCTGGCTTTATCAACTAAGGCTGGTGCTGGGCTAGCTTGAATGGTCTGAGTCTCGCATATAGCAATTTGGAACGTGAGGACAGTGCCAGGCAGACTTTTACGGTCTGTTTCCAGCAAATGACAAGATGGATTCAAATAGGCTTTGACAGCAACTCCTATAGTTGGAACATAAGGATAGAGCCAGGTGAACTTCTATGGTCTATGTCCCGTAAACAACAAAGAAAGACCATGATGAAGTATATATCATGACGTTCATTGTTGATTCAAACTAGAATTGGGAATGAAATGAGACTGTTGGGCAGACTGGATGGACCATTCATGTCTTTATCTGCCGTCACTTAGTATGTTATGTGTATCCAAATATCTTTTCATTTTTATTAAATTATATTAAATTATTTTTTCCTATAATGTAATTATATAATAGTTCAGGTATATATTTTATTCTGATTGAGGCAGCAACTATTTCCAAGGGACACTTTCTATTAATTTCATTATTATTATTAATTTCACTTTTTTATTACATATCCTTAACAGTTTTATACCCTTTTTTCAATTGAGAGAGATATTTAATGTAATATAATACGTCTCAGTTTGTCTGTTATTTTGAATACTTAACTAACGCTTGTTCTTATGTTTTCTAACTATCTTTCTTACTTCATACCAGTTATCTATTTAAAGTTTTTTTGGAAGATCTTATACAAGTAATCAACTCATGGGTTTTTATCTTTTGCCGATATTCATACATAACTTTTATTTAATTTATCGTTTAAGTACCTCTTGATTAAATATTAGATTAAATATTTGGCTACTATTTCATCACTTCAATTTATCGCTACCTCTGAAACAAGTATTAATTGTTTTGTCGAGTTTTTCGTAGTTGGATTAATTTCAGCCAATTGGTTTTCTTAATTCTTATTACCCTTGAGCAATTTACCCAATGGCTTCTTAAATAATTGGTTGACATAATTATGACCTAGCATTTTTACTAGTTAATATATCTGATTTTTTGTCGTTCATTAGTTTTGGTATTTATTGTTTTTTTAAGTATCTCTTGATTAATTTTTTGCTACTTTCGAAACATGTATTTATTACTCTATTGAGCCTTTTAAAGTCGGATTAATTTCAGTCAATTTGTCTTTTTATGGACCCTTGAGCATTTTATCTCATTACTTTTTAAATAACTGTGTGACTTTCCTATTACTCAGCATTTTTATCAATTTCACTCACCAGCTTTCATAATAATTGTTTGATATAACCGTCACTTGCATGCCATTAGTTAGTATATGTGTCAATCTTTATTTTGAAACTTGACGTATCCTATCAATGGAATCCACGTTTCACCACAGCGTTATTTAGATTGGGTGTATTTTGGCGCCACTTTCTTCAATACTATTTTATATTGAATCTGTTGGTACGAGGCAACACTTTCCATTTTATTTAAGGTAAGGTATTTTTCCTTTTTGATTTTATTTAGCTTATCACGACTGCCCGATACGGCATTACGGATATATTTTTAGTTAAGTTTTCATGCCTTTTGTTTTTGCTAGTACCTTTGGCGCTTTTACCGTTAGGAACGTATATATTTATATTCATTTATATTTTACACATTAGTATTGGGTGAATCTTGGTGCCAATGTTTTTAATACCAGTTTTTAGTACCTTTTTAATTTAAACTGAATCTGTTGATACGAGGTAATATTCTCTCTTTTTATTAAACCATCATGACTGTCTGACACAGCATCAGCAATATATACACTTTTTAATATATTTTTTTAGTTTGTTTCTATTTTGATAATTTGATAACTATACGCGTTACCACTTTTTGTTAGTACCCTTGGCGCTTCCATTGTTAAGGATGTGCGTGTATATATATATATAAATATACTCATTTATACTCTACACGCTAGTACATTTTGGAATATAAGATATACCATTACTCATGTTGACATGCAGTCTTCCTTTTTCCTTTCGCTCTTTGTGGGGTGTGTGAGTGTAAACTCCCTTTTCCTTTCTTCCTTTTTTTTGACGGCTAGGCTTTTGATAGATTTTGTGATAATACTATCAAAAATTATTTGTATGCACTTCTACATAGATACTTGGATACACAAAAATTTTTTAATAACATTAAAAATTTTTTAATAACACTATCATTTTTAAATTTAATTTCTATCTTATGATTTCGTATAGATGTTGGATTCATACCTTATTTTTAATCATGCATCTTCTATTAAATATGACTTCTTTAAATATTTGTCTTATTTTCGTAATGTTTATTATTATTTTGCTGTTATGATATAGATCTTAATATTTAACAAGATTTTTTAAGCAATAATTATTTGAACTCTTATGATATTGGTCGTTAAACGTTTTGATATAATTTATTATTATTATTTTTCTAATATTTAACAATTGTTATTCTTTTCATTCACATAAAATTTTATAGAGACTACATTTTATGAGCTCCTTTGTCTGTCAGTATATCCCCTGTGCAACTACTGATTGGTATGTTTAATTTTATTCTATTTTAATTTTATCTCTAATCTTATCCTTATTCTTATTTTTATTCCTATTTAATATGTATGTATTAAGAAATTTTCTGCTGGTGACTCTCTGTTATTTGCTTTTCATTCAGCATGTTATTGCTTTCTATTGAATACATGATATCTATTATCAGTTCTTCCATTTAAAGAAATCTGTTCTGCTACATATACATAATTATGTATTGATTCATTTCATTTTATTATATGTCTGTATTTTATATATAATACTTTTGGAAATAGGTTTTTATAATGCTAATTAAATTGTATATAGTCTATTTACCTTCTGCTTTCTACGTTGTTCGTCTGATGGTATAGCAATAGTATATGTATTGATTTAGTCAATATATCAGATTCTATGTTAGAAAATCTGATTTATATTAAGAATGACCAATATTTTTAATATTACGTTTTTATATTTGTTGTAATATACTTGATCCAATTTGTTTTCATTTAATCATTTAATTATATATGTGTTTTGTTGTTATTTTATAGACCCCTGATGAAGGTTTTTTTAAAAACCGAAACACGGACCATGTTGGGTCCCTAATAAAGTTTTTCTGGAGCATCTCACCCCTTGTCTTGGATTGATCTCTTGAAGTTGTTTTTCCACCTGTTTCTTTTTTTGTGTTGAATACAGAAGAGTGCCAGATCACCACAACCTATTTATTTATTTTAACTGATGCAGTATCCCCAAGGGGTATGGAGGGATTGCCATGGGCTATATATCAAAAGCACAGACTTAGGAGTCAGGCCAAATCCTTTGTCCTGCTGCATCAGCCTGACCGACACCATCTGCTGGAGGCATGAGTTACTCCAGGTTGCCTCAAAAAAACAGAAAACAGCCAACCACAATCTCAAAGGGCTGTATAGAGTGAACAATAACAAACAAGTGAGAAATACCCTCAGAAACCAAGGACTTCACCAAGGTCTGATCATCAAGACACTGACATCTATATTAGATTTTTGTGTCCGTGATCTCATCTCGTTCATGGGGTAAAATCTCTCACCTGTTCACAATCAAACTGTTCAAAATAGAACCAATACTCCAAAGCATTTAAGAGTATAAAAAATTCCCAAGCTACAACATGGCTTAAATAAACTTAGCTTTCTCATTGTTGGCTTGGAAACCCCACATTCCAACTGTTATTCAACGGGGCCCAGATTGTTTCACCCACTTCAGGGCTTCATCAGCAACCACACTGTTTTAACATGATAACAGGGGTATAAATTTTCAGCTAACTGGACATCTCCAGTTCCTGGAGATGTCCAGTTAGCTGAAAATTTATACCCCTGTTATCATGAAACGATCTGGGCCCCGTTGAATAACAGTTGGAATGTGGGGTTTCCAAGCCAACAATGAGAAAGCTAAGTTTATTTAAGCCATGTTGTAGCTTGGGAACTTTTTATACTCTTAAATGCTTTAGAGTATTGGTTCTATTTTGAACAGTTTGATTGTGAACAGGTGAGAGATTTTACCCCATGAACGAGATGAGATCACGGACACAAAAATCTAATATAGATGTCAGTGTCTTGATGATCAGATCTTGGTGAAGTCCTTGGTTTCTGAGGGTATTTCTCACTTGTTTGTTATTGTTCACTCTATACAACCCTTTGAGATTGTGGTTGGCTGTTTTCTGAGGTATTAGATTACTAAGGAGGATTAACAACCCATACTGTTTTTTGTATTATTCCAGGTTGCACCACTCCTTTTATCAGTGATGTCACTGGAATATTCAAATTCTTTGCTTCCATCTGCTGTTAAGGGGCACAACACTGGTCTGGGTTGGTCTAATAGAATAATGGGACTAAATTTTCTCAGAGTACCTGCTTGCCTTAGAGTACTTTCTGGGAGAGCTCTAAAATTCATGTTTTGTCTGTTCCAAGACAGGCTACAGATGCAAATATTTTACTTTAAAACAAGTTCATAAAATGAAAATCTAACAAGATATGCCAAAATAAAACAATTTGGTTAAACAAACAGAATTTAACAATTTAGAAATGTGACCACTTCCTACCTTGTTACTACTGTTGAAAAAGAAACACACTTTTTACCTTGAGATAATCTCCAGCTCGCTGAGGAGGATGGTGTTCCAGAGGTTTCTGGAAGCTCTACAATAGGACTCAGAAGAGGTTTCTTGGAAGCTAGTTCTCTGTCTCCATACAATGGTTTTGGTACCATCTTTTTTTTCCCTCTTTTCCCTCTTGCACCTTTCCCTTTGATAACCTGACAAGATTTGGAATAACAGACATCAAACTTAAATCATTAAAGGGTTAGAAATGTGATCAATGAAGAGCAAGGTAGCTTTTTTACATATTTATAAACTGTCAATATATTTTTTGAACGTATTAAAAAAAAAAAAGGAAGAAAAACAACACTTTCCAACCTTTAAATTTGTACTGAGCAGCACTTCAAGTAGCCCTCTAACAAACTATATCCTTTCTGTAGTAACATTTCAAGAATACATGCTCTGAATACCAACACAACAGTCAACCCTTTCAGGATGCATCAACAGAAATTGCATTTCAGGTGGTAATTCTAATCAACTGTGTGCCTATTTATAGACACCTTACTTCCATTTCTAGAATACAGGCATACTGGGTAAATATGCCCATAGGCATGAACCCCAGGATGTTAGAATTCTTATATTGCAGGACCACAACTTTGAAATCAGCTCCTTTCATGTATTAGAGATTTGCAGAACAAGCGAAGATACTTACCTGAAGGAAGTATTCTCCAAGGACAGCAGGCCCTATATTCTCACACTGTGGGTAACGCGGGTCTGTGTTGCTGATCCGGAACTTGTAACAAGCTTTAAACAGGTCTTTGAGCACAAGACACACACTCCGCAAAACATGAGCGAGTGCCTTCCCGCCCACCATGAGAGTGCGGGACCAGCAGTTCTCTTTTTTCCACGGTGAGGACAGGACGTGTTTTTTTTCCCCATTCCTCACATCTGGTTCGGCCTTGGTCTTTTTTTGTGCCTTCCTTTTGCTTTTTTTTATTCATTCATTCCCTGGTAAGGGACCAGCAGTACAATATAAGACTTATGATAAAAAGGAAACTACTCCAAGGGGAGGTGGGAGGGCATGTGAGAATATAAGGCCTGCTGTCCTTGGAGAATACCTGCTACAGATAAGTATCTTCGCTTTCTCTGAAGACAAACAGGCATATAATTCTCACATATGGGAATCCCTAGATACCAGGCTCCTCAAAAACTACCACCACCAGTGATCAATCGGATCTCGCAATGGTGGGGACAAAAAAAGTAATTAACCTGAAACTATATACAATCTGAGTGAGAGTGTAGCCTGGAACAGAAAAAACAAAAAAGGCCTAGAAGGGTAGAGTTGGACTCTAGACCCCAAACTCTGCAGAACTGTCTGTCCAAACTGACTATTGCATTTGGTTTCATGCTCAAGGCAGTAATGAGATTTGAATGTATGGACTGCAGCCTTGAAAATTTCTTCAATTGAGGCTGACCTCAAGTAGGCTACCAATGCAGCATGGCTCTCACATTATGAGCCCTGATATGACCCTCAAGGTCAGCCCAGCCTGGGCAAAAGTGAAATAAATGCAATCTGCTAGCAAATTGGAAATGGTGAGTTTCCTAATGGCAACCCCCATCCTGTTGGGATGAAAAGAAACAAAAAGTTGGGTGAACTATAAGGCTTAGTCCGTTCCAAGTAAAAGGCCAATGCTCGCGCAGTCCAAGGTTTGCAGTGCATTCTTCACCTGGATGGGCATGAGGACGGGGGGGGGAGGGGGGGGGGAAGAATGTTGGCAAGACAAATCAAGTGGTTCAGTTTGAACTCCGACACAACCTTAGGTAGGAACTTAGGGAGTGCGCAGAGGACTACTCTGTTATGATGAAACTTCATATAAGGTGCATCTACCACTAAGGCCTGAATTCCTTGAACTACTGCTTGCATTGGTTTTACATTTTTGTTTAACAATGCTAATCTAGTACCTCTTGGAATGCTAATTCTTCTCACCTTGATAGGTAATGCAGTATGGCATATACTTTTTACTTTGACAGTGTAAAAGTGATAGGCCAGTGATTTAGAGATGATGTGGCACTGACCCTGCAAGCTGAAGTAAAAGCCACCAAAAATATGAACTTCCATGTACCAAGTTCTTCAGAAGACAGGAATCAAGTGGCTCAAAAGGAGCTTTCATCAGCTGGGTGAGAAAGACGTTGAGGTCCCATGACACAGGTCAGGGGGTTTTGTCAACAGCAAGCCTCTCACGAAGCAAACAACCAAAGGCTATCCAGAGATGGGCTTAACCTCTACACATTGACAAGCACTAACAGCACTGAAGTGAATCCGGTCTTGAGACGAGACTCGGAGAGATGCAGAAGGTATTCAAGCAGGGTCTGTGTAGGGCAAGAAACAGGATCTAGGGCCTTGCCCTCACACCAGACAGCAAACCTCCTCAATTTGAAAGAATAACATCTCTTAGTGAAAGAATAACATCTCTTAGTGAAATCTTTCCTGGAAGCCAGAAAGATTTTGGAGACACCCTCAGGAAGATGCAAGGAAGCAAATTCTAAGCTCTCAACATCCAGGACATGAGGGCCAGAGACCAGAGATTGGGATGCAGAAGAGATCCCTCGTTCTGTGTGATAAGGGTCAGAAACCACTCCCTTCTCCATGGTTCTTCAGAGGATATGTCCAAAAGAAGCGGGAACCAGATATGCTGGGGCTAGTAGGGAGCGATCAGGATCATGATCCCGTAATCTTGCTTGAGTTTCAGCAAAGTCTTCCCCACAAAAGGAATGGGATGATATGCATATAGAAGTCCTGTTCCCCAATGAAGGAGGAAGGCATCCGATGCTAGTCTGTCATGGGTCTGGAGCCTGAAACAGATCTGTTTTATGGGCAGACCAAGTATGTTGAGTGTGAAGCCCATCTAAGTGAGCTCCCCACCCTAGATGGGATGTATCTGTCATCAGCATCTTCGTGGGCTGTGGAATTTGGAATGGGAGTCCCAGATTCAAACTGGATTGAACTGTCCACAGAAAAAGGACTGAACTAGCTCTTGCAGAACTCAGATGACATCCTCTAGGATTCCTGTGGCCTGACACCACTGGGAACTAGAGTCCACTAGGCAGTTCTCATGTGAAGTCAAGCTATGGGTGTCATATGAACAATAGAGGCCATGTGGCCAAACAACCTCAACATATGCCGGGCTGTGACCTGCTGAGCTGCTTGGACTTGAGTGGTGAGGGAAACAAAACCATCTGCCCATGCCACAGGGAGAAAAGCCCGAGCCGGCCGAGTGTCTAGCAGGTTTTCAATGAACTCCAATAGATGGACAGGGAGCAGATGAGACTTGGGGTAGTTTATGAAGTGGGGCTGTCACAGCCTCTCAAGGAGGAGAGTTGAAGTCCAGGACCTTGAGAATCTTAGTCCTGGGCTCATCCTCCACTTCCAAAGAAATTGGGATAGCAACCACCATCTCCTTCACAAAAGATGGGAAGGCTCTCCAGTGGCAACTTCCTCCTTTCCTGTGAAGGGACAGAATCAGATAGGATGTCATAGAACCCCTCCTCTGAGAAGTACAGTGGATCTTCTTCTGAGTCCCATGACTTGGCTCTTCGTCAGTGTCAGCCAAGAACTCCTCATGGACGAGACAGAGACCACCTTGACTCTGGTGAAGCTTTCTCCACCGGAGGGTGTGCCAACACAGGTGGAAGTCAAGGTCAAGATCACAAGTGGAATTGGCAGAGACCTCACTACAGGCTGGTGGCTATGCAGAACTAGAGGCCTAGCTGGTGCAAGCACCCTAGATGCCGATGCACTCTGCAAGAACCCCACCAAAAGCTCAGGGTGCAAGGCCCAGAGGCACTCATCGAGGTCCAATATTGGGAAAGGCTGGGATACAAATGTAGAAGCAGGCTGCTGAATCCACGGGTTCAAAGCGGGTACACGGTCACTCCCAATGTGCAAGGGTCTCGCAGCCACATGGCCAGACACACCCGACGTCGATGTTGACACCAACATTGAGGCTTCAGACCTGGCTCCAAAAATTTTTCTCTCAAAGCATCTCTGGCAACTGTGTTGTCTTCTTCAGACAAAGACAGAGAATATAATTTGCAGAGATATGATCAGTTCCCAAACACTGCATACACCAAAAATGGTGGTATTGGACCTTCTCTGGAAAGGCACCCAAGTGCAGCACTTGAAGCCACTGGGCACCTTCGATGTCATGAAAAGAAAAACAGCCATGGCCCAATCAAATGAGTCAATGGTGCTAAAAAGAGCAAAGCACCAGGAAAAGGTGATATCAACCATAGCTGGGGTCTAAGCACGGCCTAGTGAGCGCAGTAAAAAAATAATCTAAGAAGATTCAGGGAATGAATAAAAAAACAAAACAAAAACAAAAGAAAGGCACAAAAAAAAGACCAAGGCAGAACCAGCAATGAGGAGTGGAAAAAAAAAAACCAAAAAACACATCTTCTCCTCACTGCGGAAAAAAAAGAGAACTACTGGTCCCGTGCTATCATGGTGGGTGGGCAGGCACTCATTCATGCTTTGTGGAGTGTGTCTCGTGCTCAAAGACCCGTTTAACGCTTCTTACAAGGTCTGGACCAGCAACGCAGACCTGCGTTACCCTCATGTGAGAATTATAGGTCTGCTTGCCCTCGGAGAATGAGTGGCTTCAGGAAATCTTTAAAAATATTTGTTTTGTCAGTTATACAGTGCAGTCTTTGTGCTGGGGACTTAGTTGTATTTCCTTTAAATTTTAAGTATGAACTGTATTTTTTTTTGTCCTGTCCAGTTTGAGTTTATGTTAATGACTTATTTGTTATGTATTAGATTTTCTTATTATGCCTGTGCTGTAATCTGACTGTAGAGAGCGGAATATATATTTTTACATAGATGAATGTGTGCACCGCCTATATATATATATATATGATGCACTTTTGGCATATGTGTGTATATACACGTGTGTATGCAGCATTCTAATAATTTAATCAATACATAATGTTAATACCTACTTTATGGAATTGCCAAGTGTCACAGTTTATATGGAACTTACCCCTGGGCTACACTATATTGTTTAACTTGCCAAACAAACATGTCTTAGCATGGACCAAGCACAAAAGACATCCTTTGACACCTTAAGAAATAGCACACTGTTCCTGGACGTACCCCAGCCAGTCAGGTTTTCAAGATACCCACAAAGAAAACTCACGAGAAAGATTTGAATGCAGTGGAGGCAGCGTATGTAAATTTCTCTCATGAATATTCATTGTGGGTATCCTGAAACCCTGGCTGGCTGGGGTGCCTCCAGGACCAGGTTTGGGAACCACTGCACTAAACAAAACCTATAAATATGGTAGTTTGTGGTTTGGGCCTTTCTTGGCTCAACAGTTTCCAACTGCTCTTCTGTACCTCCAGTTCAATCAGCACCATGAATCTTCATTCTCGACTACCAGGCATTCTTTCCCATCTTTTGTATCTTCTTTCAGCTTCCTAGCTCTATCCCTAGACAGCTGAAACCTCTGAAACATGGTAACATGAACTCCAAAACTGCCTACTAAGTGTCATCATTGTATGATAGCTGGTGCGTCCCTCTTTAGTGGCTGTAAACTTTACCTTCAAAATATCCTCAACCCTGACTAGCCCAAGGAGCACAGCTGAAGACCGGTAATCAAACCTAGATCATCTGCATGCCACTGTGTAGCTTGCTACAGCCATCAGGCCAGCCCTTTCATTTGTCCTTCTAAAACATCTAACAATACAGAAGAGAAACAGTTTAATCTTTCCCATTTTCAACTGAAAGTCAAGTCACCAATATTTTAATTTTATTCCAAGGGATCCAAAAGTCTGTCAAGTGATATTTTTGCAGACTTTTTGCAAACAGCAAAGACAACTGCACTCTCTTTTACAATAACCAGTAATATGAACAAGAGTTATTAGTTAAAGTGACTTACATATACAGTGGCACACCTCCATCCACAGTCAAATTTCCCCCCCTATTTAAGTCTCAAGAAGGAAACTGATTAGAAACTTTAGTAAACAAAACAGACCAAAACAGTGATAACTAAAGAACACATATTTGCCTTACTTGAGTATTTTTATTAACAGGTCTTGTACTCTTAGTTTGTGGCTTGTCTTTAAAATTTTGCTGTTTGGTGTACTTGAGCTTTGAAGTAGAAGTGTCACAGTCATGTGTCTTTTTCACAAAATCAGCACACTGCTCAGAAAACACATACATAAAGATAATACAAATTAACAAAAAACTGAATTTCAAATGAATTGATGCAAAAAGGAAACTTCTGGCAAGCCTGTCAATTCCTGTACTATTGAGGAGGAATTTTCAAACAACTTCAGAGGCATTTTTTTTTTTTTTTAACTCCAAGGATTTTATCATTTTTCAAGAGAACATACATGCACACTTGCACTGGTATTTGCACCTGCGTTTCCTGCAAATACATTTTATGGAAAATAAAAGAATATCAATTTCAAAATTCAATCTATCCCCATCACTTTCCTCCCTCGACCTCAACTAGCCCCTGGAAATGCCTGCTCAATGCAACTAAAATTTGAATGCTACTCAAATATATTGAGAGGGGGCAATTTTCATACAATCACTTAACACTGCTAAACAGCTTTTTACTCAGGCAAATCATTTTGAAAAATTGTTTTGTCTCCAACCAGTCTACACCACAAACCAAGCACTTGCAGAGACGGCCTTATCGTTTATCATTTATTTTGCTATACAGTCACTTATTGCCAGGTAAATCAGAACGGTTTGCAGAGCAAATCATACAATAAAACACAAATTTCAATCAACTCACATGACAGTCATACGTCAACACAAACCCCCTTGAAATCATCTAGGGACCTGTGTGGTCTTCCCACTAAAATGCAATAGTATTAGATGGAAAAAGATATTTGATAGAGGGTTTTCAATGCTGTAAGGAAAAGACTATGAGTTTTTCTAATCCGATTGGCTGTGGTAAAGAATTCCATAGAAAGAAAGTAAAAAGCTGATGTACGGGTTGATTCCTATCTAGCCCTAGATGGTGAGGGTAAAACAGTCTATTGTCAGTTAACGAACAAAGAGTTTGAGCAGGTGTGTAAGGAATAGTTAGAGCTGCAAGATAAGATGGGGTAGCAGTATGAAGTGCCTTATGTATCATAATAAGAACTTTAAATTTCATTAGTGTCAAGATTTAGGGAGTTCTTCAGCAATGTTCCGGCAATATTTTTATGGCGCTGTTAAGACCAGCACCAGAGTTTTGAGCATCAGGGACCTAGTCCAGTAAAATTTGGACACATCAAGGGATTAAAATGTTTACCTTATCCAGAGCATTACATTGTGTTTTCAGTTCAACTTTATTCAGCCATAATAGAAATTAAAAATTAGATAAATTGCTAACCTTGCTCTAGGGCTTCATTCATTTTATTTACATGTGATCCAATGAAGTTTTTAGGCATTAACTTCAACCATTACTATACTGATGTCATGCTATTTAATTGTTTTATCAATTTACACTATTATTCATTTCTCATTTTTAATGTATTTATAAGTCTAATTATGATATATCAGGCTTCTCCAACCTTTTCCTATCAGAGGCCACATTTTATATTTTGTAACATTTGGAAGGCCAAAACACATACACACACACGATCTTTTTGAGAACCACACACTGAGAGCAATCATTCTCTCTCTCATATACTCCCCCACTCAGAATCTCTCTCATGTAGCCACCCCCCAGCCTTATCACACTCACTTTCCCCTCACCTGGCTCCAGTGACAGAAGCTCAGCAGGATTCCAGGTATCGCAAGACTTATCGTTTATTAATGTCAGATACCACCTACCTCATAGGCAAATCGAGGTAGGTTACATACACAAAATTCCAGAAAGTAGAAAAGGAACGCCATCATTGAAACCTCAAGACCAAACCAAACTTTTAGCACCATGCGGATCAAGCTTGCATATAAGAACTGCAGCAGGGGAAGCAGAAATGGTGCTAAGCTTCTGAGGGCCAGGTAAAAACTGTTGCCAGCCAGGTTTTGGCCCATGGGGCAAAGGTTGGACAAGCTTGTTATATATCATTCATATTGTTTCATGGTTTTTGCATGTTTATATAATTTTAAGTTAAAAGACATTTGAGTTTACATTATTTGCATATATTCTTTTTCTATTTCATTTATGTATTGGCTGTTCCTTCATTGATTTTGTGACTCTTGATACAGGCATCATTGCCAAAACACAACTGCATTGAGTCCTTCTGTTTTGTGCCATGGACTATTGTAGATGAACATAGGATTTATTAAAGATCTTTTTTTTAATAAACAGATTTAACTTCCTTTGATTATATTCCTCACTTTTTCACCTTCCTGTTTTCATCATAAGGACTGCATCCTTCTTTTTTCTGCATATTCTGTGATACAACCCCTCCCATCACTGAGTTAAATGATGGGTCCAAAGATAAATCTAAATACTCAGATCAAAGATGCATTGTACAGCAGAGATAGCAGACCCAGCGCAAAATCAGCACCTACTGTTGCCCAAGATACTTTGCAAAAGTAATACATTACCGTAAAAAGTAATATATTACAGCTACTAGTTACTTGTTTAATAAAAGTAATGATAAGTTACTGTGACTGCTTTGCACCACAGCTCTGACCCTCCTCATAACGGTGCATTAGATCAGAATAGAAGACTACTACACATTGTTACGCTATATAGGAGCATTAAGAATTGTGGACCAGCGCATGACTGCATTTTTCTGGCATCTTTTATGATGATTCTCTTGAGACCCCTGATGCAGGCATGTGTTTATGCTGAAACACAGCTGTTGTCAGATCATATAATTGATGCTGGCAATAAAGAATACTTGGTTTCTATTTCTATTGTAGACTCCAATTTTTGTTTCTTCTATCTTGGAATAGGTTCACCACCCATATCTATTCTTCTGGCACCTGATCACTGAGTGGCTAACCTAGAATTCTTCTGAGGAAGCCTTAATCAGCCAATTGTCTAAGCAGATAAATGCAAATGTCCTCCTTGCACAAAAAGACAACTACAAAACTATTTTGGTTGCACCAAAAAAAGGCAGCATAACAAATCCATAACCCTTTACCAAAACCTTGGCAAAGATCCTTGAGGCTTTGGCCAGCCCGAAGAGCCTTGAATTGAAAATGACTACTGAGTACACAGAATAGCAGGAATCTGTTTGCATTCTTTGATAGGGATGAGAAAGCACACCTCGGTCATATCAGGGAAAAAGAGGAACTCCCTTTTTCTGACTGCCAATATCATGCAATACAAAAGTCTCCATTAAAAAATGAAGTCCTCACAGGGACCACCCTGAGGTCCAAATGGGGCAGAAGGATCCCTCCATTCGGGACCCACTAAGTAAATAAATTACTCCCCCAGCCCCGCTCTTCTAATGGAACCAGCTCAACTGAACCCATGTTAGGAGCTGCTACAAGGTTTCAGCCATCACCACCCTCTTGGGTGCCAAGCCACAATACCAAACAGATGTCAGAAAGGGGCACTGCCAATTCCCAGATGTACCCAAGACAAATCACCTTGAACAGTGAATGATCTGAAGTGATCTGGAGCCACCCTGGGTAGAACAAATGGAGACAACCCTCATCTGGACCACCATGTAGAAGGCCCCTGTGACTCATTGGGTTTCTCTGGCTCCTGTGGAGGCAGACTTCCAGGCTCCAAAAAAGAGCTAATTCTACTGAAACCTGTCTGACCTGTAGATGAAGAATGAACACTTTCAACACAGCCTTGCTTCCGCCAGACCTTTATATGAGCTTGACTGCTCAATCCCTTCGTTGAAGACCAAGATCTTTCAGCAGCCTACAAAGTCTGGCATCGCCCACATCCTTGATCAACTTTTCTAGATCCTCCCTGAAAGAAGCCTACTTTCAAAGAGGAGCTCACGGCATGGAGATCAGACCAGTTACAGAGCTACAACCACCAGCAAGTCACGATTACAGTCTGATGCAGATTACTTCCAAGACAATAGTCTCTGTCAAGTATCCATCAAGAAAGCTGCTGCTGACTCCAGCTCGACTATCCTGGGACTCTGCAGCAGTTGAGTCCACCAAGGCAAGGAATGGGCAATATATCCCTCCTCCTCCGCAGGTTGCTGCCTTCAATAAGGAGACATGATTCTCACTAGAGATGGGAACAATCCGAAGATATTCCCATGGAACAGCGAAGATACTTACCTGTAGCAGGTATTCTCCAAGGACAGCAAGCTGATAATCCTCACAAGTGGGTCGGTGATTCCCGCTGGCCCGGGAACCGGCATTTGAAATAGCAAAAAAGGTTTGCTGGAGCCTTCTGAGCGCGCCGCACATCCAACTGCGCATGCACTGAGTGCCTTCACACCTGCTGCGCTACTCAGTTAAGTAAAGAGTAAAAAAAGAGAGATAGAGGAGACAACTCCAAGGGAAGGTGGGTGGGTTTGTGAGGATTATCAGTCTGCTGTCCTCGAAGAATACCTGCTACAGGTAAGTATCTTCGCTTTCTCCGAAGACAAACAAGCTAAATAATCCTCACAAGTGGGGTATCCCTAGCATCCAGGCTCACTCAAAACAACAATCATTAATCAATTGGCCGTGTAACGGCGAGGACGTAACATAGATTAAACTGAAACTATATACAAACAGAGTGCAGCCTGGAACAGAACAAAACGGGCCTAGGAAGGTGGAGTTAGATTCTAAATCCCAAACAGATTTTGCAGCACTGATTGCCCAAACCAGCTGTCACGTATCCCACTCAAGGCAGTAGTGAGATGTGAATGTATGGACTGAAGACCACATTGCAGCCTTGCAAATCTCTTCAATGGAGGCTAAGTAAGCCACCGACACAGCGATGGCTCTGACATTGTGAGCCGTGACATGGACCTCCAGAGTCAGCCCAGCTTGGGCACAAGAGTAGGAAATGCAATCCGCTAGCCAACTGGAAATTGTGCGTTTACCAATGGGACTCCCCTCCTGTTGGGATGAAAAGCAACAAACAAATGTGTGGACTATCTGAAGAGCTTCATCCGCTACATGTAAAAGGAAAATGCTTTCTTGCAGTTCAAGGTGTGCAAGCTGCTTTCACCAGGGTGGGCATGGGGACAGGGAAAAAATGTTGGCAAGACAATCGACTGGTTCAGATGGAACTCCGACACCACCTTCGGCAGGAACTTAGGGTGCGTGCGGAGGACTACTCTGTTGTGATGAAACTTAGTATAAGGTGCATCCACTACTAAGGCCTGAAGCTTACTGACCCTACGAGCTGAAGTAACAGCCACCAAGAAAACGACTTTCCAGGTCAAGTACTTCAGAAGGTAGGAATTCAGTGGCTCAAAAGGATCTTTCATCAGCTGGGTGAGAACAACCTTGAGATCCCATGACACTGGCAGAGGTTTGACAGGGGGCTTTGACAAAAGCAAACCTCTCATAAAGCGAACCACTAGAGGTTGTCCAGAGATAGACTTACCTTCTACACGTTGATGATAAGCACCAATTGCACTGAGGTGAACCTTTACGGAGCTGGTCTTGAGACCAAACTCAGATAAGTGCAGGGTCTGTGTGGGATAAGAGAGGGGATCTGTGGCCTTGCTGTCACACCAGACGGAAAACCTCCTCCATTTAAAAGAATATTCTTAGTGAAATCTTTCTTGGAAGCAAGCAAGACCTAGGAGACCACTTTCCGAAAGACCTAAGGAAGTGAACTCTAGGCTCTCAACATCCAGGTCGTGAGAGCCAGAGTCTGGAGGATGGGATGCAGAAGCGACCCCTCGTTCTGAGGGTCAGAAAACACTCCAATCTTCACGGTTCTTCGGAGGACAATTCCAGAAGAAGAGGGAACCAAATCTGACGCAGCCAGAATGGCGCAATCAGGATCATAGTTCCGCGGTCTTGCCAGAGTTTCAGCAAAGTCTTCCCCACCAGAGATATGGGAGAATATGCATACAGAAGGCCTGTTCCCCAACGTAAGAGAAAGGCATCTGACGCTAGTCTGCCATGGCTCCCTAGGTGTGAAGCCCATCTACAAGAGCTTCCCACCCTAGGAGAGATGCATCCGTCGTCAGCACATTCTGCGGTTGAGGAATTTGGAATGGACGTCCCATGGTCAAATTGGATTGAATCATCCATAATTGAAGAGAATGTGCAAAGTCAGTGGACGCATGGATGACATCATCTAGATTCCCCGTGGCCAGATACCACGGAAAAGCTAGGGTCCATTGAGCAGATCTCATGTGCAGAAGGGCCATGGGCGTAGCATGAACTGTGAAGGCCTTGTGCCCCAAGAGTCTCAACATCTGCCGAGTTGTGACTTGCTGTGATGCTCGAACCTTGGACACTAGGGACAGAAGGTTGTCTGCCCACGCCTCACAAAGATTCTCTTAATGAGCAATGCTCCAATGAACTCCAATTTCTGAACCAGAGTGAGATGGGACTTGGGGTAATTTATTACAAACCGCAGTAGTTTCAGCACCTGAATAGTCTTCCGCATGGACCCCCCCGAGCAAGGTCATCCGAGGTGCTCTTCACAAGCCAATCATCGAGAAAAAGAAACACATGCACTCCCACCCTGCGTAGCGACAATGCAACTACCGCCAGGCATTTTGTGAACACTCTGGGAGCTGATGCTAGGCCAAAGGGCAGCACGTGGTACTGGAAGTACTGCATTCCCAGCCGAAATCGAAGATACTTCCTGTGAGCTGGAAGTATCGGGATGTGTATATATACATCGTTCAAATTGAGAGAGCATAGCTGCCTGTGGTGCAGGAAAGGAAACCAGACTGCTGGGACACCAACACGTCGGCACCTCTTGTATGGAGGGGAAGCATTGACGCTTCTCAAGTGCTGATGTACTCGGCGCCCCCGGCACCATGTGTTGAGGGAGAACGGTGTCGGTGCTTCTTAGCCTTAGCTCTATGCACCTCACTGAGGCTCCTCGGAATGAGTATCAGTGCCTGAGATGGTCCAGTAGCCACTTGGAGTCTTCAATGACATGGAAGGGAAGACTGCCCTAGCCAAATCAAAAAACGTGATTGTACTGCAAAATAAAGCACAAAAAGGAGAAAACCCGGCCAAGCAGCCTAAGGACGGCCGCGACTAAAAATAAAAGGAAACGTGACACGTGTCAACAGAAAACCGAAGCAATAAAGGAAACTTGGCGCGGATCGCAAACCCACTTATGAGGATTATTCAGCTTGCTTGCCCTTGGAAAATGCCTTCTACATCTATAGAAAACTCTGTAAGGATAAATTCTGGATCTAAAAACCTTTCAGGCCACTTTGAGAAATATTGGGAGCCTGGAAACAAACATGGCAATGTGTGTGCAGCTTCAGACTCTGAATGTGAAGTAGATGATAAGAAAACAAAAAGATTTTGAGAAGAAAGAGTCTCTCTCTGCACCGCAATTACACCAATCAACTAAGAAGGCATTGCGATTCAGTGTTCATACTCGACATTTTATAAGCCCTTGCAATACCATTTAAAAATAATAATTATTTTATCTATATCTATCTATAAACAGCTTTTTGTAGGAACAATGTGGCCATTCTGCCAGGTGTAGTGATACAGAAGAATTATCTGCTACAATGACCAGTACTGGGAGTTGATGACATCAGAAGTTGGGCTATCAACTGTTATGCAGAAGAATCCTGAAGATCAGGCAATGATGAACAATCCTAAGCTGGAACAGAACTAGTAGCATAAAAGAACTTATGCTACATCTGTTCTGTGCTGGATTTGCCTTATGAAGATTGTGCTGTGTGCTGCATCCTGGCTTGAGGCAGTGGCTTGCGCTGGAAACAGCTATACAGCTTTGTACTTGGAAGAAACTCTCTCTCAAGTGTCTTGGTTTCATAGATGAGGCCTTCAGGCCCATGCAAGCACTCAAAATATAGGTGCACTTTAGCTTTGAAAACATCTAAGAGGCTACATACTAGTTTTAGTAATAATTGGCAGTCATCCTTGTTAGCTAGATTTTTAAGATTACTGTGCCAGGAGGTAGAAGGCAGCTCCATTAAAGTGTCTGTGTTCAAATGCAGAGTCCTCCAATCTCTGCACAGAGGAAGCACAGGCAGTTAAGGTGATCCTTTTGGGCTCATATTAGACATTCAACAATGTTTACATTATGCTTGGTTATGTTCAGAGACCAGGTAGATGACTGGAATACACATTAAAACTCTAGATCTTTGGGTCACGTGGAGGGGCATAATCGAACGGGGACGACCATCTCTAAGGGCGCACATCTCTAAGGACGTCCCGGTGATGGGGCGGGGCAACCCGTATTATCGAAACAAGATGGGCGTTCATCTTTCGTTTCGATAATACGGTGGGGGACGCCCAAATCTCAACATTTAGGTCGACCTTAGAGATGGTCTTCCCCGGTTTTCGGCGATAATGGAAACCGAGGATGCCCATCTCAAAAACGACCAAATCCAAGGCATTTGGTCATGGGAGGAGCTAGCATTCGTAGTGCACTGGTCCCCCTCACATACCAGAACACCAACCGGGCACCCTAGGGGGCACTGCAGTGGATTTCACAAATTGCTCCCAGGTGCATAGCTCCCTTATCTTCGGTACTGAGCCCCCCAACCCCCCCCCCCAAAAAAAAACCACTCCCCACCACTACCATAGCCCTAAGGGGTGAAGGAGGGCACCTACATGTGGGTACAGTGGGTTTTGAAGGGCTCACATTTACCATCACAAGTGTAACAGGTAGAGGGGGATGGGCCTCGGTCCGCCTGCCTGAAGTGCACTGCACCCACTAAAACTGCTCCAGGGACCTGCATACTGCTGTCATGGAGCTGGGTATGACATTTGAGGCTGGCAAAAAAATTAAAAATAATAAAAAAAACATTTAGGGTGGGAGGGGGTTGGTGACCACTGGGGAAGTAAGGGGAGGTCATCCCCGATTCTCTCTGGTCGTCATCTGGTCAGTTTGGGCACCTTTTTGAGGCTTGGATGTGAAAACAAATGGACCAAGTAAAGTCGACCAAATGCTCATCAGGGACACCCTTCTTTTTTCCCCATTATCGGCCGAGGACGCCCATCTCTTAAGTATGCCCCAGTCTCGCCTTCGCTATGCCTACGACACACCCCCGTGAGCTCTGGTCATCCCCATGACAGACTGCAGTTGAAGGCACCCAAAATCGGCTTTCGATTATGCCGATTTGGGCGACCCTGAGAGGACGCCCATCTCCCGATTTGTGTTCAAAGATGGGCGCCCTTCTCTTTCGAAAATAAGCCTGATAGTGGGTTAAAGGTGTATGGTGCGCTGAAGAAATTAAGCAAAGTAATTAAAAAAAATAAATAAATAAAATAGAGGAAGACAGAAACGGAAACCTCTTGCAAATATCAGGAGAGTTTTCTTTTCACATTCATTCCACGCTGGGGGGGGGGGGGGGGGGACGGGACGGGACCCTGAGGAGGTGAGGAAACTGCTGTATATGTGGGAAGGGTTGTGCTCAGAATTTTACACCAAGTTCTGAGCTTTAGGAGAGCTGTTCCATCCTGGACACATGATATCATCAACCATCTGTCTGCTGAACTCAGTGCTGCTTGTTAACCGAGAACTGCATTTTTTTTTCATACATTTTTATTTTTGTTGAATTTGTATTTATTTATCCTTGACATGGGCGTAGTTTCGAGGGGGGGGAGGGGCACTGTCCCCCCCCAAAATGCAGGGCTGGCGCAACCCGGCTGCAGGCAGCTCTCGGTCCCTCTTTCCCGCCCTCAGGTACCCGACAGCCCTCCTCTCCGCTCCTGCCGTTTCTTTGTATTTTAACTCGCAGTGACAGCACTGAAAGCAGCACAGAGGTCTCGCCTCCAGCCTTTCCCTTCCCAGTGTCCTACCTTCCTTTGATGATGTATTTCCTGTTTTAGCGAGGGCAGGACAGAGAGGGAAGGAAAAGGCTAGAGGCGAGCTCACTGTGCTATTTTCAGTGCTGCCGCAGCGACTTAAAAGGTTTAAACACAGGGAGGGCAGGAACATAGAGGAGGGCTGTCGGGGAGCTGAGGGCGGGCAGGTGGGGCTAGGTTGGAACTCAAACTCGGGGAGTGAAAAGGGGGAGCTGGGGAAGTCACTGGACATGGGAGGGGAGAGTGGGGGGTCTAAGGAGAATCATTGGAGATGGATAGGGGAGGGCAGGGGCAGAGAAGAATCACTGGACATGGAGGGGAGGGGCAGAGAAGAATTGCTGGACATGGATGGAGGAGGGGGGGAGACATTTGCTGGCTATGGATGGTTGGAGGAGTCGGCAGGAGAGAATGGAGAGTTGATGGACATGGATGGATGAAGGGTGGGAAGACAGGAAGGAGATGCACATGAATGGAGGGGAGGGAAGAGAGGAGAAATGCTGGACATGGATGGAATGGAGGGCAGGGAAGAGAGGAGAAATATTGGTCAAGGATGGAGGGAAGGAAAGACAAAGGAAGGAGATGCACACGGATGGAGAAGGGAGAGAGGAGAAATGCTGGACATGGATGGAATGGAGGGCAGGGAACAGAGGAGAAATATTGGTCAAGGATGGAGGGAAGGAAAGACAAAGGAAGGAGATGCACACGGATGGAGGAGAAGGGAGAGAGGAGAAATGCTGGACATGGATGGAAGGGAGGGAAGACAGAGGAAGTAGATGCACATAGATGGAGGGGAAGGGAGTGAGGAGAAATGTTGGATATGGATGGAGGGGAAAATGCTGAATTTAAGGGCTAGATCACAACACTTTGAGAGCAGATGCTGAAACTGGAGGAAGGATAGAAACAGGACTACAGATGGTAGAAAGGATGTATAAGTACACAGGAGGATTGTGGACATGGTGAGTGAAAAAATATCAAATGGAAAGAAGACTGCATAAAACAGAAGACACTGGGACCAAACAGAATAGAAAAACTAAATGATCAGACCTCAAAAGGTAGAAAAAAAGTATTTTATTCAGAATTTATTAATTGAAATATGTCAGCTTTTGGAAATGTGCATCTGTGATATTTTGCCTGTAAGTTTCAGTTTCTCTGATATTGCTGCATGCCGAGTCTCACTTCTTGAGGTAACTTTCCAGTTCAGTATTTTGCCTTCATATTTTTTGATTTCTAGTTCCTTGTGTCATATCTGTTGTGCCATGCGTTTTTCATGTGTGATCAAGGTGCAGTATTCTGCTAGTGTGTAGTGTTTGCAGCCCTTTTTGTTTTGTTTTTTTCACGAGGTAGTGTATTGGTGTTTTAGAGCCTGGTGTAATTACAGTGCTGCCTTTCCACGCATAAGGTTTTATCTCGTCCTGTCCTTGGAATTAGTGCTATTATAGTTTGGTAAGGTTATGAGTGTGTTTTTGCTCATGTATAGCGTTTTGCAGTGGACAGATTGTGTGTTGGCCTTACTGAGGTGGCACCAAAACATCAGAAAAGATTTTAGAGTCTAAATCATGACACACTACCTCGAAGGAGCTACATATAGAGCCTATGCATTTCTAAGGTCAACACTGGTATGGTATGGGAAAGGGGGTGGGGAAAATACTACTGGAGAGGATGAGGGAGTGCTGGGTAAGGAGGAAAGAAGGGAGAAAGAGCTGGCTTTTTTGGGAATAATCATAATGAATATGTATCTCATACATATTCATTATGGTTATTCCCAAAAGCCAGCTTTTTCTCCCTTCCTTCATATTAGCATATTCATTTGTATAAATATATATGCAAATGAATATGCTAATATGCCCTGCCTCATGCTCCCCCCGCCCCCAAAATGAAACAAACTACACCCATGATCTTTGATTATATAGTAATTCATTTTGAGTATCAGTTGAAATGAGTCCTGGAATAAGAGACAAAAAAAAGTTGTTCAGCAGC
The DNA here is from genome assembly GCF_901765095.1 of Microcaecilia unicolor. Lineage (NCBI taxonomy): Eukaryota > Metazoa > Chordata > Amphibia > Gymnophiona > Siphonopidae > Microcaecilia > Microcaecilia unicolor. The sequence continues at coordinate 309,604,166 of NC_044034.1, read as the reverse complement.
ACTGTCACAATTACTCTCTAAAATCCTGCCTAAAAATTGGGTGATATTTTAAAGAGGAAGCATCCTAGCAATTTATTTTACATACATTGTGCAATATCTAACACAACTGCAAACCATTTCATATTTCAGCCTGGCTCAATAACTATTATTGAGGAAAACACAGCTAGCATTACCAGTACTCTGTCCCTTATGTTGCGTCAAACTTGGAAGTACTGAGTGAAAGGATTATGGAAGTTCAGGGCTAAAATGGTTGCTTCCCCGTCAGCACGGCATAGCTCAGTACATTTTGTTAAACAATGATTATCAGAAAAACTAAAAATATTAAAGATATCTAAATCAAAAACGATTAGTAAGTCTCTGAATTCATACAATCCCCTGAATTTAATTTTGTGGAGACCAGCTTTATTTATTGATAATTCATATCAATCAACTTTTTATACTTTATAAATTCCACTATAAGTAATAGGATAACACTCAAACTGGTAACAATTTGAATTGCTGTCAGGTTGGCTAAATATGATAGCCCCAGATTGGAACAGTATATGGGGAGGGCAGGGGACTTACTTTTTTCTTTGTAGAAGACCGTGTTGTTCTGATGTTGGTAAGGGAAGTCTCTTCAAATGTGGTATCTGAAGCCGATGGAACAGCTCCTTCAGTTTAAAACAAACAGCAAATACAGTTTTACTGTTAGATATATGATTCACATTACACTCAGTGTACTGTGCACTGTATACAACAAGTTTCAGAACTATAGTAGCTTTCAATACAGTAAAAGTAAATCTGTTCAGCTGTAGTTCCAACAGTTCTCTTTTTTTTTGGGGGGGGGGGGGGGGGGGGAGGGGGAGGTAGAAAGGATTAGACTATCAAACCCTAATTTCTTCCTTTTAGTTAACAGTGTTATACTGGTTATCCCCTTGCTAAAAGTCATAGGCAACTAGTAAAAGCCGCCCTTATAGATGTCATTATCCTGCTTATTGGTAAAGTCAAGCACACTACTGCAACATGCTGGTCAGTGCCACATCATCTCTAAATCACTGGCCTATCACTTTTACACTGTCAAAGTAAAAAGTATATGCCATACTGCATTACCTATCAAGGTAAGAAGAATTAGCATTCCAAGAGGTCCTAGTTTAGCACTGTTAAACAAATGTAAAACCAATGCAAGCAGTATGAACTGAAAAATTTACAATTTCTGTAACTTATTCTACCCAAGAAGTTTTACACACCATTAGTTCAAGGAATTGTAACAAATCTTGATAAATCAACTCCAACTCCAGCCACTTCTGAACATTCATTCACAAATATTTCCCAGTATCTTGCTAGAGATCATTAGGAAAAGACTCTAGATGTTGTAGTGACAGATGCAATACTATGTTCATGTCTGTACAACAGCAGATTCCATATTTCTGATATTACCTATGTTAGGCTTGAATAAGGTTTGGCATTATGTGAATTTAAAAAAAAATCCAAACTGGTCCTATACATGCTGGAACAAAATGTTTACCTCACAATACACATATTACATCACATCACATACAAGGACAGTAAAACTTTGAAGGTTGAAATTGTTTTGCTATTCAGATAAGTTATACTTTACCTTCTAGACTTTGTACACCAAACTTTGTATTTATTTTTGAAAGATTTATTTTGTAAACGCTAGAAAAATAACATTTTAAGGGACTATATCAAGGTAGCTGACAATTTTCTCAGTATTCCCTTACTCCCATTATTGCAGATATCACAATGAATGTTACAGATATTTAAACAAAATGTAGTACTAAACAAAAGGGAACCTTGAGTAAACACAACAGTTTTTAGCCTATTGTGTCATTAAAGGAACAAAAGTTGAGTCTGACGTCGGTGCCAGGGAAAATGGTAGAGGCTATTATTAAAAACAAAATTACAGAGCACATCCAAGGACATGGATTACTGAGACCGAGTCAGCACGGCTTTTGTGTGGGGAAATCTTGCCTGACCAATTTACTTCAATTCTTTGAAGGAGTAAACAAACATGTGGACAAAGGGGAGCCGGTTGATATTGTGTATCTGAATTTTCAAAAGGCTACAGAGGAAATTGGAGGGTCATGGGATAGGAGGAAATGTCCTATTGTGGATTAAAAACTGGTTGAAGGATAGGAAACAGAGAGTGAGGTTAAATGGGCTGTATTCACAATAAAGAAGGTCAGTTAGTGGGGTTCCTCAGGGGTCTGTGCTAGGACCGCTGCTTTTTAATATATTTATAAATGATTTAGAGATGGGAGTAACTAGCGAGGTAATTAAATTTGCTGATGACACAAAGTTATTCAAAGTCATTAACTCGCGACAGGATTGTGAAAAATTACAGAAGGACCTTACGAGACTGGGCGGCTAGATGGCAGATGATGTTTAATGTGAGCAAGTGCAAGGTGATGCATGTGGGAAAAAAGAACCCGAATTATAGCTATGTCATGCAAGGTTCCACGTTAGGAGTTACAGAGCAAGAAAGGGATCTGGGTGTAGTCGTCGATAATACACTGAAACCTTCTGCTCAGTATGCTGCTGCGGCTCGGAAAGTGAATAGAATGTTGGGTATTATTAGGAAAGGTAAGGAAAACAGGTGTGAGGATGTTATAATGCCGTTATATCGCTGCATGGTGCGACCGCACCTTGAGTATTGTGTTCAATTCTGGTCGCCTCATCTCAAGAAAAATATAGTAGAATTGGAAAAGGTGCAGCGAAGGGCGACTAAAATGATAGCGGGGATTGACGACTTCCCTATGAAGAAAGACTAAGGAGGCTAGGGCTTTTCAGCTTGGAGAAGAGATGGCTGAGGGAAGACATGATAGAGGTATATAAAATAATGAGTGGAGTGGAACAGGTGAATGTGAAACGTCTGTTCACGCTTTCCAAAAATATTAGGACTAGGGGGCATGCGATGAAACTACAGTGTAGTAAATTTAAAACAAATCGGAGAAAATATTTCTTCACCCAACGCGTAAACTCTGGAATTCGTTGCTGGAGAACTTGGTGAAGGCGGTTAGCTTGGCAGAGTTTAAAAAGGGGTTAGACGGTTTCCTAAAGGACAAGTCCATAAACCGCTACTAAATGGACTTGGGAAAAATCCAAAATTCCAGCAATAACATGTATAGAATGTTTGTACGTTTGGGAAGCTTGCCAGGTGCCCTTGGCCTGGATTGGCCGCTGTCGTGGATAGGATGCTGGGCTCGATGGACCCTTGGGTCTTTTCCTAGTGTGGCATTACTTATGTACTCGAATCACTCATAAGAAAAATAACTGTCCCCTAAACTTAATAACTGGTTGCACCACCTTTAGCAACAATAATTGCAACAAAAAGCTTCCTATAGTTTGCTGTTGAGTAGTGAAGGAGATTGTGAGCCCTCTAGGGCAGTGATGGCGAACCTATGGCACGCGTGCCAGAGAGGGCACTCAGAGCCCTCTCCTTTGGCACGCGCGCCGTCAGTGGTCTGCTCCGCCCACTCTCCCTTCCTCCCTCTTCCATAGGCGGGACCAGAGCTTCACAGACACAAGCGAAGACTGAAGGCGCGCCGAGCGAAGACCACGCATTTCGCTGCAGCTGCTGACGCCTTTTCAATTTCAGAGGAGGAGGGCGAGCGCTGGTGCTGAGAGGTGCTGGGAGGGCGGGCGGGCGGCCTGGTGGCTTTTCGTTAGTTGGAAGAGGGAGGTAGAGCGGGCGGCCTGGTGCCTCGTTGGTTGGAAGAGGGAGGGAGGCAGGCAGGCCTGGTGCTGGGTGGGTGGGAGGGAGGCTTAGTGCCGCTGGGTGCTGGGTGGGTGGGAGGCCTAATGCTGGGTGCTACTGGGTGGTGCTGGGAGGGAGGCACGCAGGCAGGCCTGGTGCTGGGAGGGAGGCAGGCCTGGTGCTGGGTGGGAGGCCTGATGCTGGGTGCTACTGGGTGCTGGGAGGGAGGGAGGCCCGATGCTGGGTGGGTGGTGCTGGGAGGGAGGCAGGCAGGCCTGGTGCTGGGAGGGAGGCAGGCCTGGTGCTAGGAGGGTGGGAGGGAGGCCTGGTGCTGGGAGGGAGGGAGGCCTGGTGCTGGGTGGGAGGGAGGCTTGGTGCTACTGGGTGGTGGGAGGGAGGCCTGGTGCTGGGAGGGAGGCCTGGTGCTGGTTGCTACTGGGTGCTGGGAGGGAGGCAGGCCTGGTGCTGGGTGCTACTGGGTGCTGAGTGGGAGGACGGCCTGGTGCTGGGAGGACGGGTGGGAGGGCATGGAGGAGAGGAGGGTGGCTGGACATGGATGGAGGACAAGAAATGAAGAAGAAAGGAGGAAAGTAAAGAAATGGAAAGGAAACCCTGGAAATGGAGTTAAGAGAGCAGCAGAATCAGAGACAACAAAGGTAGAAAAAAATCATTTTATTTTCATTTTAGTGTTTGGAATATGTCCGATTTGAGAATTTACATCTGCTGTCTTATTTTGCACTGGGTATACTGGAGCTGTAACAGCTTACAGAAATGATTTATAATGAAAAAAAGTCATGTTATTTTTTTCTCATATACTAGTATAATATTTTCAATGATGTCTGTTTATTTGCACCATGGCTGGTGTAAGGGGTGTGGCTATCATAGGGGTGGAGTCATATGTGGTGACCCCACCCATAATGAGTACCGGCACTTTGTGATAAATAATTCGATTTTGGGTTGCTGTTTGGGCACTTGGTCTCTGAAAGGTTCGCCATCACTGCTCTAGGGGCAGAGAAAGTACCTGTATATAATGTGTACAGCGCTGCATATATCTTGCAGCGTTATAGAAATGATTAGTAGTAGCCTAATGGTCAATGCAGTGGGCTGAAAACTTGGGGAACTGGTTTCAATTCCCACTGCAGTTCCCTGTGACTCTGAACTACCAACTTAAACCTTCCATTGCCCCAGGTACAAAAACTTAGATTGTGAGCTCACTAGGAACAAAGTACCTGCATTTAATGAATGTAAACTGCTTTAGTTGTACCACAGAAAAGCGGTATATCAAATCCAAGACACTTTAGCACACACTTCTTTGTAGAACTGCTTTAATTCGGACACATTTATAGGTTTTCATGCACGAACTGTAATTTCATTTCCTGCCACAGCAGCTCTATTGTGTTCAAATCAGGGTGACTAGGCCAATCTTAAACTTTAATTTTGTTTCTCCTCAGCAATTCAGATGCACACTTGCATTTGTGTTTTGGATCACTGTCTTGCTGCATAACTCAAGTACACTTCAGCTTCAGTTCCGGCTCACAGACAGATGACTAGGCATTCTCCTTAAGAATTTTCTAGAACACTGCAGAATTCACGTTTACTTAAATAATGGACAAGTTTTCCCAGATCCTGAGGCAGCAAAGCATCCCGACACCATCACATTACCTCCACCAGTTTGAATGTTAGTTCATAAGCACTGCCATACTGGGAAAAGACCAAGGGTCCATCAAGCCCAGCATCCTGTCTCTGACAGTGGCCAATCCAGGCTTGATTAACACAGCTGAGTGGAATCCTGAACTCATATCCCCATCCACTCCACTTCTTTGTTGAATGGATAACAAAGAGTGCTGGATTTAAGCTAGGTGCAAGCCCTTTTCTTATGCTGATGTGATCTAGGTCACTGGTAGGAAGTGACCTTGCCAAAGAAAAAAGAAAAAGAAAAATTATTTAATATATGTGAGGAGTGATTTATGTTGTTTATCACAATTTTGAGACACAAAAATTTGTAGTCCTAGTTTTGTGGAGTTTTTTGCCCAATGATAGAATCGTAGCTTGTTACAAATTAAATCTAACGATTTCTAACCACGCACTAAACCTTGGGTATTTTACCTACGGTTTCTGCTTTTCTCCACTTTACTAATTAAGCACTTGTCATCATTATTCTGCTAGAGCTGTGATTTGGTATTAGGTTACGATTTATTTTGCTCTAGCAATACTGCATATGTTCTGATTGATTGTCTTATACAAGTTTTGTCATTTCCCAGAGGAGTTGTCACTATGTCCTTGGAGTAATTTTGGTAGACTGGCCACTCCTGGGAAGATTCACCACTGTTCTAAGTCTTCTGTATTTTGAGATAATGACTGAAATAGGACCATAGGGCGCTGGGGATGTAGCGAGCCAATATCCACAAGGACGTAATAGTTTACTTCTATGAATAGTGTCTTAAAGAGAAAACTGCACACACAACCAAGGGAAGTTCCTATGGGACTTGCACCATATCTAGCTCCTATGGCGTTGAAGAGTGGAGAAGTAGCCTAATGGTTAATGCAGCAGGCTTTGATCCTGACAACTTGGGTTCGATTCCCACTGCAGCTCCTTCTGACCTTGGGTAAGTCATTTAACCCTCCATTTCCCCAGGTACAAAAACAGATTGGGAGTCCTCTAGGAACAGAGAAAGTACCTGCATTTAATGTGTACAGCGCAGCATACTACTACTACACATTTCTAGAGCGCTACTAGGGTTACGCAGCGCTGTACAGTTTAACAAAGAAGAACAGTCCCTGCTCAAAGAAGCTTACAATCTAAAGGACGAAATGTCAAGTTGGGGCAGTCTAGTAACATAACTACAAATTGTAGTTATCCTAGAATACTTGTTTCTAGTTTTCAAAACTCCTTTGGGAGATTTTATAAAATAAAGTTACTTGTGTGCCAGAGTTTCTAACATGGATCTTAAATCAGGAGAAGCTAAAGGAGGTATAGATATTTACAGCTGACTTAGGATGCTCCACCACTAACTGCCTGAGCTCCAGGAGACCAAAAAGAATTATCTTCCTTGAACAAGTCTTAGACAAGAGCACTGGCTGGGCAGAGTACTCACTGTTAGGGCTGGACAGACTTCTTTCAAACTCAAAATACTATGCAACTCAGACTGACATCTTACTGAATGCAGAGACTCCAAACCAGTCTAGTGTTTACACACAAGTCCTGCACTGAGCCTCTCTTATTCACAGATGCAGCCTCCTGAGGGCTTGGTTGCTGACCCTCAAAATTTGGTCCTCGTTTCACTTATGACTGCACAGCAATAAAAGTGTCCCCAAAGCCAGGCAACGTAACTGGACTCTGAAGATCCACAAACATCCAGCCAATGGAGCAAGAAGGGTTGATGGGCATCGGATTTATTTTGCGACTTCCAAGTTAGGCCTCCTAGAGTATACGGTTAATGTGCATATACACTTATTTACAAAAGCCTTTGGCAATGGTCAGTAAAGCAGAACATTACTGTAAAATAAGGCCTTAAAAATGACAGCTGCACAGATTGCATGGTAATAGGCACTTCCATGACAAGAACATACAAGACTACAAAAAAAAAATAAAATAAAAGTTACAAAAAAGCCCAACATCATTCTTCTTAATGCAAGATGTTAGAAGGAAAAACAACACATGAGGAGAGGAAAAAAGTGCGATTCACAAAAGACCATAAACAAAAACAGATGAAGGAAATAAGACTGTATACAGGAGGACATGAAGAGAAGTTTGAATTACACCACTATAAGCTTTGGTTGGAGCAGCTGCCAGCAAGCTGAGTAAGGTTATCACATTGGTGAGGGCGTGCATGCTGGGGTTAAGTCCATGTCAAACGTAAGAGACTCAAATGGACCAGATCCTGTAGCTTCATTCCCTTCTGCATTATGTCCAAACTGCATCAGTGAATCTAAAGTGCGAGGGGACATTGGCAAGTCAATGGTACTACTGCAGGTGGTCGCTGTTACACAGATAAACCTGGTCTTCAAATATGGAGCAGTACTACCTGAGTCTAAGGGTTCAGGATGTTCCTGGCTCTCTGGACGGCAGTATTTCTCAAAGGCATCCTCTTTGGGAATGTCAGGGTATAAATAGACAAGGGGTGATACCAGAATATTTGTGGCATCCACAAATTGTGGCATACATCTAGTAGCGCTATAGAATTGATTAGTAGTTGAAGAGGAGAAAGGATTTCATAGACATTACAGCTAAGCTGCTGGAGGAACTTACTAAATTTGCTCTTCTCAGTTGGACTAGTTTTTAAAAATCAAAGGAGTAGCCATCCAAGTCCACACCAAAGAAGAGGCGATTAAAGTCATTAACAAAGCAGGTACTGGGGGACTGTCTGTTGAGCCCACTGTGCAATGGCAGGATGTGAGGAACACTTCTGAGTGGCAGAGATTATTAAAAGGGTGCCACAGGCTTCAATGAGCCTGCTCAGGGAAATGCAGCAGTGACCTGAGTGACTTACTGGATGGGTTCAGGGGAAAGGTATTGAATCTGTATATTAAGGCAGTGGTGTTATTCTATTGCTTTAAGATATGCGAGAGAGAAGAGTACATACAGAGCACAAAGTATGAGAGGGGAGGGAGAAAACCAGTACAGAAGGAGCAATGAGGCCTGATGGATGAAATCACACCTTCTGGGAAAGTCTGTTATGTGGGTAAGGAAAAAATGTTATCTGGCGAAGTGGGTGTTTATGGTAGGAGGGGTGTTTGTGTGAATGGCTGAATGGGATGAGAGCAGAATGGTACTGTGATGAGTCTAATAAGTACATAAGTAATGCCACACTGGGAAAAGACCAAGGGTCCATTGAGCCCAGCATCCTGTCCACGACAGCGGCCAATCCAGGCCAAGGGCACCTGGCAAGCTTCCCAAATGTACAAACATTCTATACATGTTATTCCTGGAATTGTGGATTTTTCCCAAGTCCATTTAGTAGCGGTTTATGGACTTGTCCTTTAGAAAACCGTCTAACCCCTTTTTAAACTCTGCCAAGCTAACCGCCTTCACCACGTTCTCCGGCAACGAATTCCAGAGAGCGAATGCTACATACCTGTAGAAGGTATTCTCCGAGGACAGCAGGCTGATTGTTCTCACTGATGGGTGACGTCCACGACAGCCCCTCCAATCGGAAACTTCACTAGCAAAGGCCTTTGCTAGTCCTCGCGCGCCGATGCGCACTGCGCATGCGCGGCCGTCTTCCCGCCCGAACCGGCTCGTGTTCGTCAGTCCCATACGTAGCAAGACAAAACAAGGGAAGACACAACTCCAAAGGGGAGGCGGGCGGGTTTGTGAGAACAATCAGCCTGCTGTCCTCGGAGAATACCTTCTACAGGTATGTAGCATTCGCATTCTCCGAGGACAAGCAGGCTGCTGTTCTCACTGATGGGGTATCCCTAGCCCCCAGGCTCACTCAAAACAACAAACATGGTCAATTGGGCCTCGCAACGGCGAGGACATAACTGAGATTGACCTAACAATTTATCCAACTAACTGAGAGTGTAGCCTGGAACAGAACAAACATGGGCCTAGGGGGGTGGAGTTGGATTCTAAACCCCGAACAGATTCTGAAGCACTGACTGCCCGAACCGACTGTCGCGTCGGGTATCCTGCTGCAGGCAGTAATGAGATGTGAATGTGTGGACAGATGACCACGTCGCAGCTTTGCAGATCTCTTCAATAGTGGCTGACTTCAAGTGGGCCGCTGACGCAGCCATGGCTCTGACATTATGAGCCGTGACATGACCCTCAAGAGCCAGCCCAGCCGGGGCGTAAGTGAAGGAAATGCAATCTGCTAGCCAATTGGATATGGTACGTTTCCCCACAGCCACTCCCCTCCTGTTGGGATCAAAAGAAACAAACAATTGGGCGGACTGTCTGTTGGGCTGTGTCCGCTCCAGATAGAAGGCCAATGCTCTTTTGCAGTCCAATGTGTGCAGCTGACGTTCAGCAGGGCAGGAATGAGGACGGGGAAAGAATGTTGGCAAGACAATTGACTGGTTCAGATGGAACTCCGACACTACCTTCGGCAAGAACTTAGGGTGAGTGCGGAGGACTACTCTGTTATGATGAAATTTGGTGTAAGGGGCCTGGGCTACCAGGGCCTGAAGCTCACTGACTCTACGAGCTGAAGTAACTGCCACCAAGAAAATGACCTTCCAGGTCAAGTACTTCAGATGGCAGGAGTTCAGTGGCTCAAAAGGAGGTTTCATCAGCTGGGTGAGAACGACATTGAGATCCCATGACACTGTAGGAGGTTTGACGGGGGGCTTTGACAAAAGCAAACCTCTCATGAAGCGAACAACTAAAGGCTGTCCTGAGATCGGCTTACCTTCCACACGGTAATGGTATGCACTGATTGCACTAAGGTGAACTCTTACAGAGTTGGTCTTGAGACCAGACTCAGACAAGTGCAGAAGGTATTCAAGCAGGGTCTGTGTAGGACAAGAGCGAGGATCTAGGGCCTTGCTGTCACACCAGATGGCAAACCTCCTCCATAGAAAGAAGTAACTCCTCTTAGTGGAATCTTTCCTGGAAGCAAGCAAGATGCGGGAGACACCCTCCGACAGACCCAAAGAGGCAAAGTCTACGCTCTCAACATCCAGGCCTTGAGAGCCAGAGACCAGAGGTTGGGATGCAGAAGCGCCCCTTCGTCCTGTGTGATGAGGGTCGGAAAACACTCCAATCTCCATGGTTCTTCGGAGGACAACTCCAGAAGAAGAGGAAACCAGATCTGATGCGGCCAAAACGGAGCAATCAGAATCATGGTGCCTCGGTCTTGCTTGAGTTTCAACAAAGTCTTCCCCACCAGAGGTATGGGAGGATAAGCATACAGCAGACCTTCCCCCCCAGTCCAGGAGGAAGGCATCCGATGCCAGTCTGCCGGGGGCCTGAAGTCTGGAACAGAACTGAGGGACTTTGTGGTTGGCTCGAGATGCAAAGAGATCTACCAAGGGGGTGCCCCACACCTGGAAGATCTGGCGCACTACTCGGGAATTGAGCGACCACTCGTGAGGTTGCATAATCCTGCTCAACCTGTCGGCCAGACTGTTGTTTACGCCTGCCAGATATGTGGCTTGGAGCACCATGCCGTGACGACGAGCCCAGAGCCACATGCTGACGGCTTCCTGACACAGGGGGCGAGATCCGGTGCCCCCCTGCTTGTTGATGTAATACATGGCAACCTGGTTGTCTGTCTGAATTTGGATAATTTGGTGGGACAGCCGATCTCTGAAAGCCTTCAGAGCGTTCCAGACCGCTCGTAACTCCAGGAGATTGATCTGCAGATCACGTTCCTGGAGGGACCAGTTTCCCTGGGTGTGAAGCCCATCGACATGAGGCCCCCACCCCAGGAGAGACGCATCCGTAGTCAGCACTTTTTGTGGCTGAGGAATTTGGAAAGGGCGTCCCAGAGTCAAATTGGACCAAATCGTCCACCAATACAGGGATTTGAGAAACCTCGTGGACAGGTGGATCACGTCTTCTAGATCCCCAGCAGCCTGAAACCACTGGGAAGCTAAGGTCCATTGAGCAGATCGCATGTGAAGGCGGGCCATGGGAGTCACATGAACTGTGGAGGCCATGTGGCCCAACAATCTCAACATCTGCCGAGCTGTGATCTTCTGGGATGCTCGCACCCGCGAGACGAGGGACAACAAGTTGTTGGCTCTCACCTCTGGGAGATAGGCACGAGCCGTCCGAGAATCCAGCAGAGCTCCTATGAATTTGAGTCTCTGCACTGGGAGAAGATGGGACTTTGGATAATTTATCACAAACCCCAGTAGCTCCAGGAGGCGAATAGACATCTGCATGGACTGTAGAGCTCCTGCCTCGGATGTGTTCTTCACCAGCCAATCGTCGAGATAGGGGAACACGTGCACTCCCAGCCTGCGAAGCGCCGCTGCTACTACAGCCAAGCACTTCGTGAACACTCTGGGCGCAAATGCGAGCCCAAAGGGTAGCACACAGTACTGGAAATGACGGGTGCCCAGCTGAAATCGCAGATACTGCCTGTGAGCTGGCAGTATCGGGATGTGCGTATAGGCGTCCTTCAAGTCCAGAGAGAGCATAGCCAGTCGTTTTCCTGAATCATGGGAAGAAGGGTGCCCAGGGAAAGCATCCTGAACTTTTCCTTGACCAGATATTTGTTCAGGGCCCTTAGGTCTAGGATGGGACGCATCCCCCCTGTTTTCTTTTCCACAAGGAAGTACCTGGAATAGAATCCCAGCCCTTCTTGCCCGGATGGCACGGGCTCGACCGCATTGGCGCTGAGAAGGGCGGAGAGTTCCTCTGCAAGTACCTGCTTGTGCTGGAAGCTGTAGGATTGAGCTCCCGGTGGGCAATTTGGAGGTTTGGAAGCCAAATTGAGTGTGTATCCTTGCCGGACTATTTGGAGAACCCACTGGTCGGAGGTTATGAGAGGCCACCTTTGGTGAAAAACTTTCAACCTCTCCCCGACCAGCAGATCGCCCGGCACTGATACGTTGATGTCGGCTATGATCTGCTGAAGCCAGTCAAAAGCTCGCCCCTTGCTTTTGCTGGGGAGCCGAGGAGCCTTGCTGAGGCGCACGCTGCTGACGACAGCGAGCACGCTGGGACTTAGCCTGGGCCGCAGGCTGTCGAGAAGGAGGATTGTACCTACGCTTACCAGAAGAGTAGGGAACAGTCTTCCTTCCCCCATAAAAACGTCTACCTGAGGAGGTAGATGCTGAAGGCTGCCGGCGGGAGAACTTGACGAAAGCGGTATCCCGCTGGTGGAGCTGCTCTACCACCTGTTCGACTTTTTCTCCAAAAATATTGTCCGCTCGGCAAGGGGAGTCCGCAATCCGCTGCTGGATCCTATTCTCCAGGACGGAGGCACACAGCCATGAGAGTCTGCGCATCACCACACCTTGAGCAGCGGCCCTGGACGCGACATCAAAGGTATCATATACCCCTGTGGCCAGGAATTTTCTGCACACCTTCAGCTGCCTGACCACCTCCTGAAATGGCTTGGCTTGCTCAGGAGGGAGCTTGTCCACCAAGCCCGCCAACTGCCGCACATTGTTCCACATGTGTATGCTCGTGTAGAGCTGGTAAGACTAGATTTTGGCCACGAGCATAGAAGAATGGTAGGCCTTCCTCCCAAAGGAGTCTAAGGTTCTAGAGTCCTTGCCCGGGGGCGCTGAAGCATGCTCCCTAGAACTCTTAGCCTTCTTTAGGGCCAGATCCACCACACCAGAGTCGTGAGGCAACTGAGTGCGCATCAGAACTGGGTCCCCATGGATCCGGTACTGGGACTCGATCTTCTTGGGAATGCTGGGATTACTTAGAGGCTTGGTCCAGTTCGCCAGCAATGTCTTTTTTAGGACATGATGCATGGGTACTGTGGACGCTTCCTTAGGTTGAGAAGGATAGTCCAGGAGCTCAAACATTTCAGCCCTGGGCTCGTCCTCCACAACCACCGGGAAGGGGATGGCCGTAGACATCTCCCGGACAAAGGCCGCAAAAGACAGACTCTTGGGAGGAGAAATCTGCCTTTCAGGGGAGGGAGTAGGATCAGAAGGAAGGCCATCAGACTCCTCGTCAGAGAAATATCTGATGTCCTCCTCCTCTTCCCACGAGGCCTCACCATCGGTATCAGACACAAGTTCATGAACCTGCGTCTGAAGCCGCGCCCGACTTGACTCCATGGAAACACGGCCACGGTGGGAGCGTCGAGAGGTAGACTCCCTCGCCCGCACCGGCGAAGCTCCCTCCGCAGACGTCGTCGGGGAGCCTTCCTGGGAGTCGACCGCAGTCAGTACCGCAAGCGGCACCGATGTCGGAGACCTCACCCCGGGCAAGGGGCCAGCCGGCGCCTCACTTGACGGTACCGGTGGCGCAAGCACCCCCGGTACCGGAGGGGAAGGGCGCAACAGCTCTCCCAGGATCTCTGGGAGAACGGCCCGGAGACTGTCGTGCAGAGCAGCTGTGGAGAAAGACATGGAAGCCGATGCAGGCGTCGAAGTCAGAGTCTGTTCCGGGCGTGGAGGCTGTTCCGGGCTGTCCAAGGTGGAGCGCATCGACACCTCCTGAACAGAGGGTGAGCGGTCCTCTCGGTGCCGACTCCCTTGGCGACCCAGAGTTCTCGGTACCGATGCGGGAAGGAGACCGGCGTCGATGCTTCTTTGACTTTTTCAAACGAAGCATGTCACCGGAACTTCCCGGTACCGACGAGGAGGATGTAGAATCCAACCGTCACTTCCTCGGGGCCGAGGCCGAAGAAGGTCGGTCTCGGGGGGGCTGTACCGCAGGAGCCCTCAGGGTAGGGGGAGACCCACCCGAAGGCTTACCGCCACCAGCAGGGGAATGGACAGCCCTCACCTGCACTCCAGTCGAAGCACCACCGTCTGACGACATCAGCACTAGTGGAGGTCCCGGTACCCCCGATGCCGACGCAGCCTTTCGATGTCTCGGTACCGACGATGCAGAGGGTCGATGCCTCGATGCAGTCGAAGTAGTCGATGCCGAGGTCGAAGGTCTTGAAGCTGTCTACGTCGATGCACTCGATGCCCCCGGTGCTGTTGCCGACGAAGAGCCCGAGAACAAAACGTTCCACTGGGCCAATCTCGCTACCTGAGTCCTTTTCTGTAAAAGGGCGCAAAGACTGGCCTGCGGGCGGTGCCCAGCTCCCAGACACTGAAGACACGACGCGTGCCTATCAGTGAGCGAGATTACCCGGGCGCACTGGGTGCACTTCTTGAAGCCGCTGGAAGACTTCGATGACATGGGCGGAAAAATCATGCCGGCGAAATCAAAACTCGTAATGGCGGTAAAGGCACCAAAAACAGGGAGAGAAAAAAAACGAACCGAGGCCTCAAAAGGGCCTACCCCGAAAACGAAAGGAAACTTAGCGGGGCAAAAACTGGAAACACGGGAAAAGGGGAAAAGACCGTAAAGGTCTTCCTCCAAGTTCTTTTTTTTTTTTTTTTAAGCAAAAGCTCAAAGACGCGCGAGGGTCAACTTGAGGGGCGCAAAACGGCACAAACACGACCGTCCCGAGCGCGGACAAAAGAAGACTGACGAACACGAGCCGGTTCGGGCGGAAAGACGGCCGCGCATGCGCGGTGCGTATCGGCGCGCGAGGACTAGCCAAGACCTTTGCTAGTGAAGTTTCCGATTGGAGGGGCTGCCGTGGACGTCACCCATCAGTGAGACCAAGCAGCCTGCTTGTCCTTGGAGAATTAAAATTACGCGTTGGGTGAAGAAAAATTTTCTCCGATTTGTTTTGAATTTACTACACTGTAGTTTCATCACATGCCCCCTAGTCCTAGTATTTTTGAAAAGCGTGAACAGACGCTTCACATCCACCTGTTCCACTCCACTCATTTGAAACATGCTCTAATGAAAATGATTAAAATGAGTTTCAGAAGGTCTTTTTTTGTAAAAGTGGGCTAAAAATACCCTATTTTTGGTGTTTTTGCAAAAATCAACTTTACACTCAATTTGTGAACTAATGGAAAATATTAGGAGAATGAAATTTTATATTCGAAAACCTTGTGTTGATAAGTTGTTGTGTGCAAAGTTTCACATTTATCACATCTTTAATTCCAGAGATATAAAAAGCCAAACTTTACAATTATTTCATGCCGCAAATTTTTCGGACCAAGTTTGCTCCAAGTTTTCTTCATGGAAATCGCTCATGAAGATTTTTTTTTATTATTTTGTTTAATAGAGCGCAAAAAGTTGTACAAGATGGCCAAGTTTTCTTTCTCTCAAAAAAATATTGCCGGAGATACAGTGTCTCAAAGTTGCTGAAATCTCAGAGACATACCATAGAAGGCTGCAGTATGGGGTCAAACAGATTACTATATCTCAGCAAGTATTGCATTGGTGAACATAGTGAATGATACATACCTGTAGCAGGTGTTCTCCGAGGACAGCAGGCTGATTGTTCTCACAACTGGGTGACGACCGCGGCAGCCCCCACCAACCGGAAGAAGCTTCGCGGGCAGTCCGCACGCAGGGCACGCCCACCGCGCATGCGCGGCCGTCTTCCCGCCCGTGCGCGACCGTTTCCGCCAGTTGAATGACAAGCAAAACGATGAAACACAACTCCAAAGGGGAGGAGGGAGGGTAGGTGAGAACAATCAGCCTGCTGTCCTCGGAGAACACCTGCTACAGGTATGTATCATTCACTTTCCCCCGAGGACAAGCAGGCTGCTTGTTCTCACGACTGGGGTATCCCTAGCTCTCAGGCTCACTCAAAACAAGAACCCAGGTCAATTGAACCTCGCAACGGCGAGGATACAACAGAAAATTGACCTACGAAGAACAACTAACTGAGAGTGCAGCCTGACCAGAATAAATGCGGGTCCTGGCGGGTGGAATTGGATTTACACCCCAAACAGATTCTGCAGCACCGACTGCCTGAACCGACTGTCGCGTCGGGTATCCTGCTGGAGGCAGTAATGTGATGTGAATGTGTGGACAGATGACCATGTCGCAGCCTTGCAAATCTCTTCAATAGTGGCTGACTTCAAGTGGGCCACTGACGCTGCCATGGCTCTAACACTATGAGCTGTGACATAACCCTCAAGAGTCAGCCCAGCCTGGGCATAAGTGAAGGAAATGCAATCTGCTAGCCAATTGGAGATGGTGCGTTTCCAGACAGCGACCCCTAGCCTGTTAGGGTCGAAAGAAACAAACAATTGGGCGGACTGTCTGTTGGGCTGTGTCCGCTCCAAGTAGAAGGCCAATGCTCTCTTGCAGTCCAATGTGTGCAACTGACGTTCAGCAGGGCGGGTATGCGGCCTGGGGAAGAATGTTGGCAAGACAATTGACTGGTTAAGATGGAACTCCGACACCACCTTCGGCAGAAACTTTGGGTGGGTGCGGAGCACTACTCTGTTGTGATGAAATTTTGTATATGGAGCATGAGCTACCAGGGCTTGAAGCTCACTGACCCTACGAGCTGAAGTAACTGCCACCAAGAAAATGACCTTCCAGGTCAAGTACTTCAGATGGCAGGTATTCAGTGGCTCAAAAGGAGGTTTCATCAGCTGGGTGAGGACGACGTTGAGATCCCATGACACTGTAGGAGGCTTGATAGGGGGCTTTGACAAAAGCAAGCCTCTCATGAATCGAACGACTAAAGGCTCTCCAGAGATGGCTTTACCTTCCACACGATAATGGTAAGCACTAATCGCACTAAGGTGATTCCTTACTGAGTTGGTCTTGAGGCCAGACTCCGATAAGTGCAGAAGGTATTCAAGCAGGTTCTGTGCAGGGCAAGAACGAGGTTCTAGGGCCTTGCTCTCACACCAAACGACAAACCTCCTCCACTTGAAAAGGTAACTCTTTTTAGTGGAATCCTTCCTAGAGGCAAGCAAGACACGGGAGACACCCTCCGACAGACCCAACGCAGCGAAGTCTATGCCCTGAACATCCAGGCCGTGAGAGCCAGGGACTGAAGGTTGGGGTGCAGCAACGCTCCGTCGTTCTGCGAAATGAGAGTCGGAAAACACTCCAACCTCCACGGTTCTTCGGAAGACAACTCCAGAAGAAGAGGGAACCAGATCTGACGGGGCCAAAAGGGCGCTATCAGAATCATGGTGCCGCGGTCTTGCTTGAGCTTCAGTAAGTTCTTCCCCACCAAAGGTATGGGAGGATAAGCATACAGGAGGCCGGTCCCCCAATGAAGGAGAAAGGCATCCGACGCTAGCCTGCCGTGTGTCTGAAGTCTGGAACAGAACCGAGGCAGCTTGTGGTTGGTCTGAGAGGCGAAAAGGTCCACCGAGGGGGTGCCCCACTCTCGGAAGATCTTGCGTACCACTCTGGAATGGAGCGACCACTTGTGCGGTTGCATGACTCTGCTCAGTCTGTCGGCCAGACTGTTGTTTACACCTGCCAGGTATGTGGCTTGGAGGAGCATGCCGAACTGGCAAGCCCAACGCCACATCCCGACGGCTTCCTGACACAGGGGGCGAGATCCGGTGCCCCCCTGCTTGTTGACGTAATACATTGCAACCTGATTGTCTGTCCGAATTTGGATAATTTGGCAGGACAGCCGATCTCTGAAAGCCTTCAGTGCGTTCCAGATCGCTCGGAGCTCCAGGAGGTTGATCTGCAGATCCTTTTCCTGGAGGGGCCACAGACCCTGGGTGTGGAGCCCATCGACATGAGCTCCCCACCCCAGGCGAGATGCATCCGTCGTCAGCACTTTCGTGGGCTGTGGAATTTGGAATGGACGTCCCAGGGTCAAATTGGTCCGAATTGTCCACCAGAGCAGTGAAGTGCGGCAACTGGTGGAGAGGCGGATGACATCCTCTAGATTCCCGGTGGCTTGGAACCACTGGGAAGCTAGGGTCCATTGAGCAGATCTCATGTGAAGACGAGCCATGGGAGTCACATGGACTGTGGAGGCCATATGACCCAGAAGTCTCAACATCTGCCGAGCTGTGACCTGCTGAGACGCTCTGGTCTGCGAAGCCAGGGACAGGAGGTTGTTGGCCCTCGCTTCGGGAAGGAAGGCCTGAGCCGTCTGGGTATTCAGCAGAGCTCCTATGAATTCCAGAGACTAGGTTAGCTGGAGATGGGACTTTGGGTAATTTATCACAAACCCCAGCAGCTCCAGGAGTTGAATAGTGCACTGCATGGACCGGAGGGCTCCTGCCTCCGAGGTGTTCTTGACCAGCCAATCGTCGAGATATGGGAACACGTGCACTCCCAGCTTGTGTAGATACGCCGCCACCACCAAGAGGCACTTTGTAAACACCCGTGGGGCAGAGGCGAGCCCAAAGGGCAGCACACAATACTGAAAGTGCCGTGCGCCCAGGCGGAATCTGAGATACTGTCTGTGAGCTGGCAGTATCGGGATGTGAGTGTATGCGTCCTTTAAATCCAGGGAACATAGCCAATCGTTTTTCTGAATCATTGGCAGAAGGGTGCCCAAGGAAAGCATCCTGAACTTTTCTTTGACCAGGAATCTGTTCAGGCTTCTCAGGTCTAGGATGGGGCGCATCCCCCCTGTTTTCTTTTCCACAAGGAAGTACCTGGAATAGAATCCCTGCCCTTCCTGCCCGGGTGGTACGGGCTCGACCGCATTGGCGCTGAGAAGGGCGGAGAGTTCCTCTGCAAGTACCTGCTTGTGATGGGAGCTGAAGGATTGAGCTCCCGGAGGACAATTTGGTGGAAGGGAGGCCAAATTTAGGGCGTATCCGCACCGCACTATTTGGAGAACCCACTGGTCGGAGGTTATGAGAGGCCACCTTTGGTGAAAAAATTTTAACCTCCCTCCGACCGGCAGATCGTCCGGCACGGACACTTTGAGGGCGACTATGTTCCCGTGGATCCAGTCAAAAGCCCGTCCCCAGCTTTTGCTGTGGAGGCGCAGGGGGCTGCTTAGGCGCACGCTGTTGACGAGAACGAGCGCGCTGGGGCTGTCCCTGTGCCTGTCGAGGCCTTCGGGCCGGCTGGTTGTACCTACACTTTGCAAAAGAATAGGGCGCAGCCTGCCGGGCCCGGGAAAAACGTCCACCTGCTGAGGTGGATGCTGAAGGCGCCCGGTGGGAGAGCTTGTCGAGGGCGGTTTCCCGCTGATGCAGTTGGTCCACCAGCTGCTCGACCTTCTCACCAAAAATGTTATCCCCCCGGCAAGGGACGTCGGCCAGTCTCTGCTGGGTGCGGTTGTCCAGGTCAGAGGCACGCAGCCATGAGAGCCTGCGCATCACTATACCTTGGGCCGCAGCACGAGATGCCACGTCACAGGTGTCATAGATACCCCTAGACAGGAACTTTCTGCACGCCTTCAGCTGCCTGACCACCTCCTGATAAGGCCTGGACTGCTCCGGCGGGAGCTTATCAACCAGGTCCGCCAGTTGCTTCACAGTGTTCCGCATGTGGATGCTCGTGTAGAGCTGGTAAGATTGGATGCGGGTCACGAGCATGGAAGATTGGTAGGCCTTCCTCCAAACGAGTCCAGAGTGCGAGACTTCCGCCCCGGGGGCGCCGAGGCGGTATCCCTCGAACTCCGTGCCCTCTTGAGAGCAGAATCCACGACCGCCGAGTCATGGGGCAATTGGGGCCGTATTAACTCTGGGTCCGAGTGGATTCTGTACTGGGACTCTGCTTTCTTGGGAATGGTGGGATTAGATAATGGTCTCATCCAGTTCCGAAGCAGTGTCTCTTTGAGGACATTGTGCAACGGCACCGTGGAGGACTCTCTAGGTGGTGATGGATAGTCGAGGACCTCGAGCATCTCAGCCCTCGGCTCGTCCACAGAGACCACGGGGAAGGGAATGCATATAGACATATCCCTAACAAAGGAGGCAAAGGAGAGGCTCTCAGGAGGCGAGAGCTTCCTCTCCGGTGAAGGCGTGGGGTCAGATGGGAGGCCCACAGACTCCTCTGAGGAGAAATATCTGGGGTCCTCCTCTTCCTCCCACGAGGCCTCTTCCTCGGTATCGGACATAAGCTCATGCAGCTGAGTCCTTAACCGAGCCCGGCTCAACGTCGAGGCACCGAGGCCTCGGTGTCTTCGAGCGGTGGACTCCCGCGCCGGCGGGGACGAAGCTCCCTCCATCGACGTCGACGGGAACTCCACCTGCGTGGCGGTCGAGACCGGCGCCGCAAGCGGCGGCGGTGTCGAAGGCCTCGGCACCGGGCTAGAGCTCGCCGGCGCCACAGTCAACGGCGCCGAGGGCGCAAGCACCCCCGGCGCCGGCACAGCCTGGCGCATCAGCCCTTCCAGGATCCCCGGAAGGATGGCTCGGAGGCACTCGTCCAGGCCCGCTGTCGGGAAAGACGGGGCGGCCGGTAGAGGCGTCGGTGCCGGAAGCTGCTCGGGTCCAGGAGACTGCACCGAAGTGCTGGGACCCTGACGCGTCGGTACCTCCACTACCGAGGGGGACCTCTCCTCTCGACGTGGACGCTTCGGCGTCGACTCCTCTCCGGCACCGAGGGCCGGGCGCAGCGATGGGGACAGATGACGGTGCTTTTTCTGTTTTTTGCGTTGCCAGTCATCGGCGCCAGGTGGAACAGAGGAGGAGGAGGTCGATCCCCCTCGGTCTCGAGGGGCCGGGTCAGACAGGGTTCGGTCCCGAGGGCCATGAGCAGAGGGAGTGACCGGGGCCGATTGCCCACGCGGCCTCTCACCCCCTACCGTCACCGGAGGACCGGCGGGCCGACGGGACCTGTACTCCTGGGGTCAATGCCATCGGTACCGAAGAACCGGCCATCGATACCGATGCCGTCGAGGTCGACGTCGAGGGGCCGGCGCAAGTTCCAAAAAGACGGTCCCGAAGAACTTGCCTCGCAACCTGAGTCCGTTTCCGGAGACCAAGACACAAAGAACACGACTTGATATTGTGCTCCAGCCCGAGGCACTGGAGGCACCAAGCGTGGGTGTCGGTCTGCGAGATAGGCCGGCCGCACCGACCACACTTCTTAAATCCACTCGGGACCTTCGAGGACATCGACAGAAAAATCGCGTCGGCGAAGTTAAAGTCGTCGATGGTGGCGGTAAATCACACCTCGAAAAATAAATCGACCGCGCGGCCACAAGGCCGCAACGCGACGGCCCCGCTAGAAAACGAGGGAAAAATAAAGCGCGTTCTCTCTCTTTTTTTTTTTTAAAAAGGAAAAAGAAAAGTCTGGAGTGCGCGGCAACAAGAAACAAAAAAATTAACGAATTCGAGAACAACGCGACGGTTTTTCGGGGCTGACTAAGAGAGAGCGGCGACGCACAACTCTCTCCAGCGCGGAAAAGAAAAGACTGGCGGGAATGGTCGCGCACGGGCGGGAAGATGGCCGCGCATGTGCGGTGGGCGTGCCCTGCGTGCGGACCGCCCGCGAAGCTTCTTCCGGTTGGTGGGGGCTGCCGCAGACGTCACCCAGTCGTGAGAACAAGCAGCCTGCTTGTCCTCGGAGAAAAAAACTTTACCAATGTTCATTGGGGAAATGTATGAATGTTCACAGAAAATTTCATTGAAATCCGTGATGGTCGCGTAGGGACCACCAGACCACTTGACATGGAATGACCCATCTACAAAATGTTGCAGTTCACAGATGATAATTTGCTCAAGTTCCATCTGCTGACAGGGGAACATAACCTACTCATCAGGACTAGTCTGGTGTGAACAATAAAAAAAGCACAATTTTGAAATACTGTATACAACTCTTCCAGGAATACATAAGTATCCTTACACTTGAAAGACAAATGACTAACAGAAGGGGTAAATATAACAAACCACTGGGATGATCTTATGGAAAGTCCACTTTTCAGGGTCATCACATATACTCACGATATAGCTAACTGCTACTTCTGTCAAAGGATTTTCTGTTGAGAAAGCTACATGGTTGCTGATTTAAATTCAAAACTAGACACGATCAGAAAGCCAAGCTGCCATTTCCACCAAGCAATCTAAGCTGCCATTTCCATCAAGCAATCTTTTACTTTAGAAATACTTATACTCTGATCATCCTCTGTGTAAACTATCACCTTAAAGTCATCCATGAAAAAATATGATGGGAGCAGACACTTGAGCACAGAAGGAAAAACCCAAGTTTAGTTTCAGCTAGTTTTGTACATTCTTGCTTACAGTTCTAGAACTTTGCTAATCAACTGAATTTCATTTAACATTGATTCAAAGATGCTCCCACTTACCTGAGAATGTATCAGAGGATGAAGGGCTACCACTAGGCAAACCATCTTCAAAGGGATCCACACAAGGCTCAATGCATTCCTAGTTTTAATTGAAAAGAAACTACACAATCACCACACAGTTAATCTTATGTGAATAGGCAACTAACTATGTATCAGGCACAATATTCTGATGTCCCTGCTTCTTTCTGGCCCTACCTATGGTAATGTAGGTAATGGAGGATGGGCCTGACTACAGGACACCAAAAAGGGTGGGGGGAGTGGGATGTTTCCTGCCCTATTTTGGCGGGAAGGATAAATGGCTATCCATATCTGTAAACTTAAAGTCTTCCTCTACTCAGGAGTCCAAGGGAGGAGAGGCTGTTGAAACACAAAAGGAGGATCAGATGCATCCAGTGAAGTAGTCTTCAGATAACTGGTTAGGCCACACAAGATGGAGAGTGCTGTTCTCACTAAGCTATTAGGTTCTACACACAAGTGTTGAAGGGCAAAAGGGAAATAAAAGACCCAGAGGTGTCTGGGCAGAAGGTGCTTGAGTAAATCATGCAATCCCACACAGACCATTGTTTCATCAAGCTGTTTCAAGGGCCCAGAACGCTTGCTTTGCACACTGTAAGCTCTCACTGCCATAAAAGCTATCTGCAACATGTTGTTTTTCTGCTCCCTCGGCATTTAATGTTCAGTGCCAGATGCCACTACAACTATTGAACAACATAGCACTGACCACCACAATAAGAATTTCCTACATATTGGAACAAAATGCCAAGGGAGCAGATAAAAGTTTTAGGCTGACTTTGGACAATGTTCTCAAGAACCTTTACACCCTATAAAAGACAAGAACCCCTCCATCTCCTTTTTCAAAGGGCCCCAGAAATAAGAAGTATTTTTTTTTCTTATCGGCCTGTTCTCTGGAGTCACCAGTAGGTAGGTCAGCATTTCTCCTGCTTGACAGCAGAGAAGGTGTGGTTGCTTATCTGTAACAGATGCTCTCCATAGACTGCAAGGGAATGCAGCCACTTTTTCTCTCCTGCCATTCCCTCCTACGTCAAAGTTTTCTGAGAATTTTTGTTGTTTCTGCTTTGGAATGGACTGAAGAGATAGTGAAACGTTGGATGGGCAGAACAAGCTGCGCATGCTCAGAAACCCTTTACCTAAAAGGTTCTCTTAGCTAGAGGAGAGTACGACACACAGGATCAGTTTGGACAACCTTACCAGTAGGCATGGTTGCATTCCCCTGCCTTCTATGGATATCATTCACTAGAGGTAAGCAACTATGCTTTATGATAAGCCACTAGCACTACAAAGACAGCTTGTCATTTAGGTTATGTTATCGGTGCAAGTGACATTTTCTGAGACTTCCTCTTGTGTCCACTAAACTTAGGTAGGGCGTTTATATAGGAGTTCTCAGGAAATTTCTGCACCACATTAACTTAAGCATATTTATGCACTTGTTAATGAATCATGGTTTCTCAACCAATGTATAAAGGATCTTGAAGAACCAACGTGGCAGCAGTCATGCATGCTACATATGACTCTTTCAAGGTACCTAGAGACATTTCCCCTGTACAGCTATACTACACAGTACAAGGCCAAGTGCTACACCAATCCTCATCTTACAAGCAACATAACTAGGCCTATCTACACCCCCCCCCCCAACAAGCCTTAGATATTTCACAGAATTCTTCACCCTATGTAGATCATGCCAAGCATATGTTGCTAAAGAATGCACAAGACATTTTGAGATGGAAGGGGTTACTTTGAGCATGTTATCTACAGTGCTAACAATTGAAGGAGACAGCCCAATTAGCAGAACAAGTGTAGTACTAAAGACACCTGGAACCCCATTACTGGACGGTGCTTCACCA
The DNA here is from genome assembly GCF_901765095.1 of Microcaecilia unicolor. Classification (NCBI taxonomy): domain Eukaryota; kingdom Metazoa; phylum Chordata; class Amphibia; order Gymnophiona; family Siphonopidae; genus Microcaecilia; species Microcaecilia unicolor. The sequence goes on along the minus strand of NC_044034.1, from coordinate 309,579,960 downwards.
ATGCTGAAATACTGATCTTTTCTGTTTAAATGCTGTGTGATAGTCTGACAAGAACTTACGTCAAAATTTGGTTGGCAAAAAGGTGATAGACTGATCCCAGCTTCCAGGGAAGAAGGGCTAGTAGTTCTGGATTCAATGCGACTGCCTGGAGTCCCCCCCTTACGCAGGGGTGTATTGGGTGGCAATGATCTATCAAATACTTCAGGACTCAAATCTCTTCCAAACGTAACTCGCTTTTTGTTAGAGTTTCCAGTGTTTTCAGTTTCTTCTGATAAAACAGCTTTCGTCACTTCTGTAACACACACATAAATAGAAAATGCATTTTGAAAACTAGCACCTGTTGAACAATAAATGCAAAAAGTCTTTCAGTATGATGTTTCAAACTGCATATGCATATCTGGTTTTGTGAGAAAAATACCAATTTTGTTTTCATGAAAACAATTTACTGGTATGATTTTCTTATGAAGCTTGAAACCACACCATTAGTATTTATACTAATACTCTGAAATGGCAAATCACTGTAACTGCATAATTCTGGCATTTTTGCCTCAAAAATAGAAAATCCCAGACTTCCATATTACAGTATATTTTCAAATATATAGGATTACCCTCCCAATATATATCAATTACATGAAATATGAATGGATATGTACAAGATGTAAGCCAGTAATCATCATTATATACCTATAAATTTATAAGTGAAATAAAACCTTACAAGTTTGTAAAGACAATAAAGTTGCTTACCTGTAACAGATGTCCTCTGTAGACAGTAGGATTAATCAGGCAAGCAGATCATCAGTTGGTGATACCAGGATGGAACAGCTATCCCAGAGCTCAGAATTTATTTTATTTAAATTTGCTTACACTTTTTCAGTAGCAGTTCAAGGTGAGTTATATTCAGGTAAATTAGGTATTTCCCTGTCCCTGGAGGTCTCACAATCACAAGTTTTGAGTATGTGCAGCCCCCTCAATTTAAAGCTCCTAATCAACAACCATAACTCTGCCTTCTCCGTTCACAGGCAGGATTGAGTCAGGCACACAAGTGGATGACCGCCACACTCAAGGTTGCTTCAGCATTGAAGAACAATTGTTTACCACTGGGGAGCAGCCCATGTATATTTGCATGCGAGATAAAAAGTTAAAGCTGGTCAAGCAGTACTGAACAATCTCTCTAAGCAGTGTCCCTGATTGAGGGTATAGTGAAGACCAGGTAGCTGCTTTGCAGATTCTTTCCAGAGATACATACTCAAGTAACGGTGGCTCTAATCTGGTGAGGCTTGATTTTGTTGTGAGGAGAATATCAGGTCAGTTGTAAAGAAATGAATAATTATCCAATTAGCAAAGGTATTCTGGCCACTGGAATATCAAAGCACTGACTTAACTAATTGTGCTCTTGGGCAACAATCTTTAGAAGGAACTTTGGATGAATCTGTAAGAATACTTTATTGTGATGAAACAGAATGTATGGTTTGTGAATGACCACAGCTTGAAGATTACTGATCCTTCTGGATAACATTACTCTTACTTAGAAAGTACTTTCCAAGAGAGATGTTTTAGGGATGAGGACGTCACTGACTCAGACATTAGATTCATGAGATTAATGAGCACAACGTATACGTAGATGCGAGGAAACTGGAGGCTTCTGCACTGGAGATTTGATATGCACAAGACCTCTCATGAATCTAGAGACTAGATACTTCAAAGCTGAATGTACAGGAGGACATCATCTAAAGGCAATTCAGATAGAGGTGGTAGAAGTATTCCAGTATAACATTTGGTGGATATTAAAAGTGGTCTTTGGCCTTGCACAGAATACCAGATAGAAAATCTTTTCCATTTGAAGGAATAGGCCTTCCTCGTGGAAGGTGTTCCTTTTGCAGAAAGAACATCTGGAATATGAGGTGGTAGACCCAAGGAAGCACCTATGCACTACTCAGTTCCCAGACTATCAGGAGACCAGAGGACAGGATAGAGTACTATGCCTTGATGCTGCATTAATTTTGGAAATAAATGGCACCTAAGAGAAGCTTACAGAAGGGGAAACTGGTTTTGTCAAGGCCAACAGGATGCTCTAATATTCGAGAATCCAAAAACCATCACTGAGGTCAATGGATTCTACAGAGAAGTTGGCCAAATAGTTTTGCTTCCTGGGTATGTATGTAGTTTAGATGAATAGGCAATTTAATGTACAAATTCACATAACTTTTCTGCTTATCAATATAGAAACAATGACTTTGCTTCTCCTTGCTTTTGATATAAAAACATGGCCACCCGATTGTCTGACTGACCTCAAAGATTATTTGCAAATGTTAGATGATATTAAAAAGATTTCTCTCAGCAAGATGATCAATATGGAGAAGCCTCTCAACTTTTGAGCAGGTTCCTTAGATATGGCAAAAGCCAAGGTGGGCTTCCCATACGATGTCACAAGCATTTGTGCTTACTACACAATGCTACACTGACATGCAAAGGTCATTTCTCTGATGATGTTGTCCCTTGAACTGCTACTGCAGAATGACTTATAAGAGAGCTGGAGGGAAGAGCCCGCAGGAGATGGTCTGGAAAGAATAGGTCCTATTGTAGCCTTCTCAATTTGAGATGTACAAGGACTACATGTACTGTGGAAGCCATCATACCTTCCGGGTAAGACAGGAAAAGACATGTATAGTCTTGTCTGGGGGGGGGGGGGGGGGGGGGATGCTTATCCTTGATGTGTGTCCAAAGTGCTACAAAGGAAGGAGGTACAAGCTTTGGGGACACTTGGATGACATCTTCCAGGTTCCCAGTGGTTGATACCACTGAGAAGCTAGGGACCATTGAGCTGATCTCAAGTGAAGAAGTGTCATGGGTTTAACATACACTGTGGAAGTCATGTGGCCAAACATCTGCTGAGCTGAGACCTTCCGAGAGGCTCAAACTGTGGAAGCGAGTGCAACAAGAGTATCCGCTCTCGTCTCAAGAAGGAAGGTTCGAACTTTCTGAGTATCTAGCAAGGCTCCTATTAACTCCTTGTTGGACAGGGTGAAGATGGGCCTTGGCATGGTTTAAAACGAATCCTAGTAGCTCAAGCACCCAAATAGTCATCCGCAGGACTCCTGAGCACCATGCAAAGAGGTGCTCTTTACCAACCAATCGTTGACATACGGGTACACATGGACTCGACTGCGTTGCAATGCTGCAACTAAAGCTAGACATTTGGTGAAGACCCTGGGAGAATACGAGGTCAAAAGGCAACACGCAGTACTGAAAGTGATGTGTTCCCAGCCAAAAATTGAAGATACTTCTGGTGGACTGGAAGTATCAGGATGTGAGTATATGCATCCTTTAAAGTCCAGAAAGCATAGCCAATTGTTTTTCTGAATCATTTGGAGAAGGGTGCCCAGGGAAACCATCCTGAACTTTTCGCAGACTAGGAATTTGTTCAGGGCCCTTAGGTCTAGGATGGGATACATCCCCCGTTTTTTTCTGCACAAGGAAGTACCTGGAATAGAATCTCTGCCCTTCCTCCCCTGGTGGAACAGGCTCGACCACATGGGCCTTCAGAAGGGCTGAGCTCCCCTGCCTGCTGAACGAATGAGCTCTCAATGGGCAATTTGGAGGTTTTAGATACCAAGTGAGTGCAAAATCAAAGACAGACGATTTGAATAACCCACCAGTCAGAGGTTATAAGGGGCCACTTCCCCCGACCGGCAAGTTAAGGGGGGGCTCCCAATTCCTAACGAGGGCTTCCTGGAGTACCTCGTGGAGAGGGACAGTCATAACCTCCCTAGGAGGAGACATTGGTCCAGGACCTCGAGCATCTTGCCCTTGGGCTCGTCCTCCACTTACAAAGGAAATGGAATGGCATCGGCAATTTCCTTGACAAAAGAAGGGAATGAAAGGTTCTCCGGAGGAGACTTTCTACTTTCAGGTGGAGGGGAGGGTTCAGAAGGAATTCCATAGGACTCATCTGAGGAAAAGTACCTTGGATCCTTCTCCTCTAACGTATCAGACAAGACTTCCTGGTGGGAATGTTGAGACCAAACTGCCTCGATGTGGAGGAGCCATGTACTCGAGAATGGCGTCAAGAAGTCTGTTCCCACCTCCACTCTGATGAAGCTTCTTCATCCTCCACCGACGTCGAGGGGGTGCTGGCATGGGTGGCAGTTGACACTAGAGTTGCATGTGGCATCAGTGTCGGAGGCCGCACCACAGGCTGAGGGCCAAGCAGGGATACAATGAGTCAGGGTAGGTGCACGCACCACCAATGCCAATGCACACTGTTGCAGAAGGCCCGCCAAAAGCTCAGGGAGCAAAGCCCGGATGCACTCATCGAGGGCCGACACTGGGAAAGGCTGGGGTGCTGCTCAGGAGCAGGTTGCATAACTGCTGGGGTCAATGCAGGAGCTGGATCTTGGCTACTGGGAGACCGACGCATTGGCACCTCCTGTATGGAGGGGGAGCGGTACCGCCTGGCACTGCTTCTTGGGTGCCAAATCCTTCGATGCCCCGGAGCTCCTATCACCATGTGTCGAGTGCGATTGATGGTGATGCTTCTTGGCCTTTGCTCGAAGCTTGTCACCGAGGACGATGTTGAATCCACACGTCACCTCGGGGTCAGGGAGGACAATGTCGAATCCACATGTCGCCTCGTGGTCAGGTCTGACAATGGACGGTCCCAGGGGCCCTGCACAGGAGGCCTCAAGGCGGAGACCCACTTGATGCTTCACTACTCCCAGTGCCTAGCAGCAACCATGCTTACCAACACTCCTGATGCCTGTGCAATGCTCAACGGCGATGCCAACGCCTCCCACCTTGATGCCGAGGAAAAGAACTTGGCTCCAAAAATCCTCATTCGTTGAGCCTCTCTGGAAACCTGGGTCCTCTTCTTCATAAGAAGGCAGATAACACAGTTAGTGGGACTATGGTCAGGCCCGAGTCACTGAAGAAACCAAGAATGGGTGTCTTTCCCAGAGATCGTCTGATTGCACCAGGTATAGCGCTTAAAGCCACTGGGAACATTCACGGAATGAAAAACTTCCTCGGCTAAATTAAACCAAGCGATGTTGCCTGAAAAAGGGGCAAGGTACGGCAAAAATAAAGGGAAAAATCCCAGACGAAGTCAAGGCCTAAAAGCGGCTGAATGACAACGAAAAAGAAAGAGAATTTAAAACCAGGCAAAATAAACTACAAACTAAAGGAAAATATTTTTTAAAAGGGGGGGTTCCACAAACTCGAACACAATACAGGATGAAAAAAAAAATAATTCAACAAAAAGGTACAAAAAAGCTCTATGGACCGAACAAAAGTTAAAAAAAAATCTCCTTACTGCGGTAGAAAAAGAACTGAGGAGACCACATTCTTGCGCCAGGCGGGAAGGTACTCGCGCATACACGGTGGAGCCCTCTAATATGCTTTACATAATAACTCGATGGGTATCCTTTTTGCTTAATCAATTGGACATCCCCTGAGCCCAACTCTTTAAAAAAAAAAAAAAAGTCTCTTGTAAAAAAAATCTACAAATCCTAAGAAACTGACCAACTGGAATACTGTTTTGCAGTTTACTAGGATGATGACTAGGATAATGCAAAATAGCATTTCTGTCAGTATGTTTTCAATATGATTAACAAATTGTCATTTCACTGTACATATGTCTAAAAAATTCACTGTCTGATATCGTACATGATGGGTTAATTGGATATCAGGATCACATGAATTCAAGTAAATAATGAAATGATTCAAGGACACCAAGCCTCTCCCTCAGATCAATATAGCCTACCCATTGCACAACATTACCAAAAAATACAGATGCATAAACAAACTTTTCTTCATACTGTACCATATATATACAGGCTATCAAAGGGGCAACAGTAGCCCCCATTGTCACCCCTTTTGACAAATCTAAAGTTTGCAATTGTTCTCCAAGCATCTCAACTGCTGTCTGTTGCAGAATATTCGTGTATAATGCATTCATGTCCAAAGTAACCAATGCCACACTAGCTGTGCACCAGAAACTAAACTTGGACGCTACTCAAAAGCAGTAATAAACGTCCTGAATCTTTAACGTATGATTTAATGTGGCCTAAACATGGTCTCAGATGAAAATCTAAAACTTGAGATAGGGGTTCAAACAAGAAACTACCACTCAATACCATAGGCCTACCCGGGGGCCAACAAAGGGACTGTGGATTTTAGGTACAAAATATATTATAGGAATAATAGAGAATTGCTTAAACAGATATTTAAATTCTTTAATAGAAATAACACCAGCCCGACTGGCTTCTGATAACAATTCAAACACCATTTGCTGATATTGTTTAGTAGGATCTGAAATCAGCTGTCTATAAAATGTCCTATCCATAAGTTGATGTATAGCCTCTTGCCTATAATGCTGACATCCTGAACTACTACTCTTCCTCCTTTGTCGGCCCTCATTATAACAATATTGTCATCCAATTCTAATTGTTCTAAAGCTGACGTTTGATCCCAATTTGGATTCAGTAAAGCACACAGCACAAAAACCCTGCTCCTAGTATTAACAACGTACGTCAACCACCTATGCAAGGGGGAACAGGTTCTACTACTTCAGTTCAATACCTCAGTAGCATTTGACACAGGGGAACACACAATGCTACTGGAGCATCTGAATCAGATTGAATTAACAGGACCAGTCCTCAAACGGTTCAACGAATTCCTCTTCAACCAAAGTTACTCAGTGAAACAAAAAAACCTGTTCAAATACTGAATTCCAAAATGTGGGGTTCCTCAAGGGTCCCCGATCTCTCCCATCTTGTTACTACTACTACTATTTAGCATTTCTTTAGCGCTACAAGGCATACGCAGCGCTGCACAAACATAGAAGAAAGACAGTCCCTGCTCAAAGAGCTTACAATTTCTTCACATCCTCCGTTAGCTCTATACACCTAGGCTCAGGAGATCTATTATCATCATACGTGGATGACATCATGCTTCTTTTACCTCTGAATTCTCCACATCAAGACCCAACCAGACCAGCAACGATTGGGATGCACACCATTCAGACCTGGGCCCCCGCTACCAAACTAAAACTGAACACCCAAAAGACGAAGATTCTCTGGTTCCAGAATCAAGGAGTTGATGTCCCAACCTCAATAACACTACCTAATAACATCACCCTTCCAGTTGAATCAGAAGCCAGAGATCTCCGAGTCATTCAGGACTCCTCCCTATCATTCACACCCCATAACCACCAACTTTGGAAGAAAGCAATGTTTAAAATGAGACAACTTCGTCTAATCAGGGCACTCTGATCAAAAAGCTTTCGAACTACTGGTACAAATTAGAGACTTGCACGGGAACGAGGTTTGCAGGAATCCTGCGGAACCCGCAGGATTCCCGTGGGGACAGAAGCAGTTCTGCGGGTTCCCGTGGAAGTGTATACTGCACTTGTGCCAGCCTCTCACCTACCGAGTACCAAGTTCTTTGAGTGCTGTCTCCTCCTCCTCCTTGCTTTAACAGCACAGATGTGGAAAGCCTCCATTAAGGAGGAAGGAGGTGGTAGAGATACAAATGGTGACAAAATTCAAAAAGGCATGGGATAAACACAGAGGGTCTCTATTTAGAAAATGGAAGTTATAAAAAAAACCTAAACTTAAATGGCTGCATGTGTGTGGATGTGTCGTGTGACACTTACATGGTGACTCTGGCTGTGATGAACTAGGGCCGATACCGGGAGACCTGTACGGTCTGTGTCTCATATATGGCAATCTGGTTTTCGATGGGCTGGAAAGGGTTTAGACAACAACTTTAGTGGCTGGAACACGAGGACAGTTCTGGACAGACTTTTACGGTCTGTGTCCTGCAAATGAGAAGATGAATAGGCTGGAGTGGGCTTTGAGGGCAACTCCAGCAGTTGGAACATAAGAATAGGGCCAGGCAGACTTTTATGGTCTATATCCCAGAAACGCCACAGAAAGACCATAATCACGTATATAATATCACTGTCATTGTTGATTTAATCATGAATTGATAATGATTGTGACTATTGGGCAGACTGGATGGACCGATCCGGTTTTTATCTGCTGTCATTTACTATTACTATTAATCCTCTCTGCTTCCGAGCTGATGCGCAGACCTCAGCTCTGACAAGCATGAGCATCAGATGTCACCTGACCTACTGGCGCATGCATGTGGTGATCTCTTAGCACACAGTGCCAGTGAATCAGAGAAGTCTTATATGTGCGTACCAGAGTGTTCCAACTTCCGTTCCTTCCTTGCCTGCAGTGCTGCGGCTCAAACCCAGAGACTGAGAGAGCTGACAGGAATTTTTTTTACTGTACCATTAAATTCTTGTGGGTGAGAACAGGTTAAATTCTTGCGGGGACGGGTAAGATTCCCCGTGGGGACGGGCGGGGATGGGTTAGATTCCCCACAGGGATGAATGGGGACGGGTTGGATTCCAGTGGGGACAGGTTGGATTTCTGTCCCCGTGCAACTCTCTAGTACAAATGCTAATCCTACCACACCTGGACTACAGCAATGCCCTACTTACTGGTTTTAAGAACACACACATAAAAAAAAAAAAAAAAAACTACAGATCATACATAACACAGCGACAAGGCTCATTTTCAAACTAAATAGATTCACTAGCACGTCACCTTAACTCACTAACTACATTAGTTACCAATAGATGAAAGAACTAAGTTTAAAGTTGCCTGCCTAATCTTTCAGATTCTTCAAGACACTACCTCTGCTCTCTTGATTAACATCTTATCTATTGTATTGTTTACTCCAACAGACTAAAAGAGCAATTGATCCTAGCCCCACGGTTTCACAAGGGAATACGATCTCATAAGATCTTGTGAGAAGGAAGAGGCTGTCCTACCCTGGTTAGGCCCCTAGAGGGCGCTGTTCCCCTAAAATGTCCAGGGAGAAGGGCTGGGTGAGTCACTAAAGGGAGCCAGTAAGGGGATGCATAGCTGGAGGTCGCTAGGACCGGGGAGAGTCCTGGGGATAGAAACAGGTGCAGCAGGTTATGGGCTGGGTCCTGTTTGGTCATTAACCACTTAATACCCCACCTGAGTGTGAGGGAGGAGGAGAGCTAGCAGCTAAAGAAGAGAGCTAGTAGCTGAAGCAGGAGGATCCCCAAGAGAAGTACTGGCTGAGCCCTTTGGCCTGGTGGTGAACTGTGTGTAAAGTAAAGGAAGCTGGCTGGGGTAAGAAGGCCCTAGAGTGCCAGGTATAAGAACTGTGTGTTACAAGGAAGGACTGGGTGTCCGGGTTACAAGGAAGGACTGGGTGTCCAGGTGCTTAAGCTGGAAGATTGAACTGAATAGGGAGAAATGCTTAAGCTGGAAGATTGAACTGAGTAGGAAGAAAGGTTTAAGTTGGAAGAACTGTTTAAGCTTGTAAAAGTGTCTTAAGCTGGAAGAACTGTTTAAGCTTGTAAAAGTGTCTTAAGCTGGAAGAAGTGTGGCCCAGGGGCTGGAATAAAGATGTGTATGAAAATATCCTGTTGGTGAGACCTGACTATGTTTGCCTTTTGGAGAAGCAGGTCACCCTGAGCAGAAAGGGGTAGTAGACTAATTTGCATAAAATCGGCATATTGAGAACCAGCTCACCCTGAGTGAAAGAGGGACCTGGGATCCTAAGGTGGGAGCTTCATCTTCACAATAGCCTCATCCTCACAATCTTTAACTCACTCTTCTCAGTGGCAGGAATCTCATTATGGAACTCACTCCCTCCGACTATATGAGTCGAGAATAATTACCTCTGCTTCCAGAAAAAGCTAAAAATGTTCTTCTTACCAAAGTCTGCAACATAATACTCGGGAACATTTAATATAACTCAGACTATAACCATACCTTATATTGCTTTATAACACTATAGCTAAACAATACGAATGTATTCATCCAATGTCCTACCTTTAAATCTTGTAACTGTTGTTCCATTGATGATGTAAACTGCACTGAACCCTAAATAGGGGATGTTAGCAGTATATAAGACCTAAATTGAAGTGAACTGCTAAATTGCTATAACGTCTACCAATTTTACTCTCCATTGCATCCATGTCTTTCAACACCCATTGTTGAAAAGTAGCAATTATTGCATCAAGATGTCCAGGAGGAACCCAAGTAGACTGTAGATGATACTTCTGAAAAAAAGGTCTGAGGTCCTTCTTCCTGAACTTGTGAATCATCATCATTAGAAAAATATAACCATAAACGTAACTTACTGAAAAAGTTTTGAAGTAAAACACGTAACAAATATTGAATAGGAACATACAGTCCCAAAGACTGTTGTTGAAAAAATGTAAGATGCTTGGAGAACAAATTGAAAAAATTATTCTGGATTCTTCCTGGTTTGTCTATTGAGATTTACCACTTGACCTGTCACACCCATTGATTGTTGAAGGGCAGACCACAAAAAAAAAGATTCCCCTTGTGCCTGAGAACCCTGAGTAACAGTGCTTTCTGACCTAATACCTGATGTCAGCATTTCATCTCCAGAGGAATCACTAGAGGAGTTAATAAAAGACTTTTAGTTTTATGTGATCTTCTAGACTTACGATTGTAGTCCATCCATGGACATATAAATCCTTATGTATAATCCTCTTTATCCCTCTTATACTTGGCTATTTTTTGTGATCTGATCTCCTGAAGATATTTATCCATGATCTGTTGATGTTCACTATATTTTTGTTCAAATTTTTCAAACATACTTCTTTTTTTATTGTTTCCAACTTCCTATGTAATTCCTCTTTAATATGTGCTTTAATGTACCATTAAATCTCTCCATCAACCCATTAGTATCAGGGTGATATAGTGTGGTACGTACAGATTGCACTCCATAGTGTGCTCACACATTTTGGATCAGCTCAGACAAACTGTCCCCCTTGGTCTGAGAGTATTTCTCGTGGATATCCTACCTGGGAAAATATTTCTAGCAGGGCAGTGTCAATTTTCTCTGATTCTATGGAGGATAAGGTAACCACTTCAGGATATCTGGTAGCAAAGTCCACCACTGCCAATATATACATTTTCCCAGACTGGCTAGGGATAGCTAGAGGCCCCACTAGATCCACAGCTATTCTTTCAAAGGGTTCACTGATGATGGAAAAAGGTTTCAGGGGTGCTCAGGGAAGGTTTTACCCACTCTGGCACGCATCACAGGTTCAACAATAGTCAGCTACGGCTCAAAATACTCCCAGCCAATAGAACTTCTGGGTCAATCTAGTGTGTGTGTGTGTGTGTGACCGATAGAGACAGAGAGATCTTTGCTGAAGCCCTGTAAAAAAAAAAAAAAAAACAGTTATATAGCTGTTCACCAGTTATCAAATATATGTCCTTATCTCCCCAGGTAATTTCTAAGACATATGCAAGTGTTTAGTTACTGTTATAATTGATCCATATTTCAGTTACCTGTTATTGTTTGCCAATTGCACTATTTTGTTCCACTGTTCAATATTTTCTTAAGAGAACATACATAATTGTTTGCTTGTCCTGTTTGTCTGGACTGATAATGAATCCTGTCGGTTTGTATGTTGGGTCTGTGAGTGCTTTCTTGGAACTGTGGGACCACTGGGAGTGTGGCTCCACAAACCTAGAAATCATTGGGGATCATTTGAGAGAGAGGTACTCATCCAGAGGCAGTTGTGACCCAGTCGGTGGGAGGAGGGTGAACGTGTAGAGCATGAGCGGTAAATCATGCCAGTAGAGGAGTTCCCTCAGGTGACCTTAGCATAGCACATAGTACCTCATACACTATCACCATTCACAGACTTCCACAACTCTCCCGGCCTGCCATACCATTTCTCCTGTCCATCGTCACCCCCACCCCCCCAACAAATGCTGCAAGTACAACCATCACCCAAATCCTTTCCCTCCCATTTCAAGAGCTGCAGCTGAAACTCACCTGGCTGCTTCTTATTTACTCCTCAACTCCCCCAGCTTTCTGTTGCCCCAAACCGCTGTCCAAGTTACAAACCTGCACCTTCCCTCCTCCCTTAAAGCTACCTTCCAAGATAATATATATATATATATATTTTTTTTTTAAAGAGCTACCAACAGAGAAGGAGCCAGGAGATTCCCCCCCACCTGCTCCACTAGGGCAGGACAAGCAAATTTCCAAATTGACCCAACAACTCTCCCCCCCAACCCCCAAGGAATCAGGCCATCACAGGCCATCTACCATCTTCTGGAGACCAACAATGGAGAACTGCAGGCTACACAGTACTCTATATAGTGTGAAGTCAAGACTTTTGTTCTGTCTCCATTTGCTAATATAGAGTAAACTGCATGCATCTGGAATGGTCTTGATGGGACAATAAGGAAATGAAGCTACGTCCTTCTGTCCAGGTCATTTATTGAATGGAGAATATCTTGCTCTCTCATTGGCATTTAGATTATACTCTAAACTTGCAGAGATCATAAATTATGTAAAAATCAGATCATAGGTGGTTCACAAAAATTTTCTTAGCATAATAAAAACGAGATAAAAAGAAATCCAGAATATATTAAGGAGCATAAAGTCAATTCAGCTGAATTAGATCATCTGATATTTATTACTTGTATTGCATTCAATGTTACAGAAATAGTCAATATATATATATATACAGTGCAATCCGCTTAAGTGCAAGGGTCTGAGACGAAAGAAATGCATGCAAGTAATCGGAACGTGCAATTAACCGTTGTGACCCAAAGAAGCTTGACATCTGATAAACATATGTACAGTACTGTTTATTATTATACGTACAGTATACAGTCTCCATTAACTGACGTTAGGCTTACTTGAAGTAATCAGTTATAGTCCTCTGTACACTACTGGGTCTGTGAGTTTTATAGACTACATCTGCCGGACGGTAAAAACTGTCATAGCACTGACATCCAGTGGCCTTCGGATAGACCTGCACGGTGTTGAGACTCTCCAGCGCTCTTGCAAAAGTAACAGGAGAAGGTTGTTGAATTTCGTCAGCATGTGCCTCGCTGCTCATTTCATCATCTGTTCCATCATCAGCTGTTGTTGCCTGCGTGTAGGCACATATCTCGACATCAGTGCTGTCGTCAGCTGTTTGTAGATCATAATCAACAGCTACGTAGCGATGGAACTCCTGTCAATAACCTGTTCATCTGAAGCGTTTGCAACAGCTGCATCTGTTTCGTCCCTATCCACATCCTTAACAAAGCTTGCACGCTTGTAGCAGTTCACAATGGTTGCCCGTGTAACATGACTCCAGGCTTCTTTCTGCATATGTAGTGAATCCAACAGTGATAGATTACGAGCCAGTTCAACAGCACGTTTAAACTTGCCAGTCTGGTCATCCAGGAACGCTCATCAGACGACATAGCACAAGAGCCCGATAATGTTGTTTGAAATTGGCTATTATGCCCTGATCCATAGGTTGGATCAGAGAGGAAGTGTTTGGTGGCAGGAAGATCACCTTATAAGTACATAAGTAATACCACACTGGGAAAAGACCAAAGGGTCCATCGAGCCCAGCATCCTGTCCACAACAGCGGCCAACCCAGGCCAAGGGCACCTGGCAAGCTTCCCAAACGTACAAACATTCTATACATGTTATTCCTGGAATTTTGGATTTTTCCCAAGTCCATTTAGTAGTAGTTTATGGATTTGTCCTTTAGGAAAACGCCTAACCCCTTTTTAAACTCTGCCAAGCTAACCGCCTTCACCACGTTCTCCGGCAACGAATTCCAGAGTTTAATTATGCGTTGGGTGAAGAAAATTTTTCTCCTATTTGGTTTAAATTTACTACACTGTAGTTTCATCGCATGCCCCCTAGTCCTAGTATTTTTGGAAAGCGTGAACAGACGCTTCACATATCCACCTGTTCCACTCCAATTATTATTTTATATACCTCTATCATGTCTCCCCTCAGCCATCTCTTTCCAAACTGAAAATCCCTAGCCTCCTTAGTCTCTTCATAGGGAAGTCGTTCCATCCCCGCTATCATTTTAGTCGCCCTTCGCTGCACCTTTTCCAATTCTACTATATCTTTCTTGAGATGAGGCGACCAGAATTGAACACAATACTCAAGGTGCGGTCGCACCATGGAGCGATACAACGGCAATATAACATCCTCACACCTGTTTTCCATACCTTTCCTAATAATACCCAACATTCTATTCCCTTTCCTAGCCGCAGCAGCACACTGAGCAGAAGGTTTCAGTGTATTATCGACGATGACATACAGATTCTTTTCTTGGTCCGTAACTCCTAACGTGGAACCTTGCGTTACATAGCTATAATTTGGGTTTTTTCCCCACATGCATCACCTTGCACTTGCTCACATTAAACATCATCTGCCATTTAGCCGCCCAGTCTCGTAAGGTCCTTCTGTAATTTTTCACAATCCTGTCGCGAGTTAACGACTTTGAATAACTTTGTGTCATCAGCAAATTTAATTGCCTCGCTAGTTACTCCCATCTCTAAATCATTTATAAATATATTAAAAAGCAGCGGTCCTAGCACAGACCCCTGAGGAACCCCACTAGCTACCCTTCTCCATTGTGAATACTGCCCATTTAATCCCATTCTCTGTTTCCTATCCTTCAGCCAGTTTTTAATCCACAATAGGACATTTCCTCCTATCCCATGACCCTCCAATTTCCTCTGTAGCTTTTCATGAGGTACCTTGTCAAACGCCTTTTGAAAATCCAGATACACAATATCAACCGGCTCCCCTTTGTCCACGTTTGTTAGACGTTAGACAGCCTGACTTCATCTCTGTGTGCAGCACAATTATCACAAAGCAACAAAATCTGACGCTTTTGTGCCTGCATTCTAGTGTCTAACTTCTTTAGCCACTGCTTCCAAATTTCCCCAATCATCCATGAATTTGCGTTAGCCTCGTATGACACAGGAAGTTGCTTAACTTTCTTGAAGCAACGGGGCTGTTTGCTCTTTCCAATGACGAGGGGTTCCAACTTCTCACTCCCATCCATATTGCAGCAAAGAAGGATCATCAGTCGGTCCTTCGACGTTTTACCTCCAGTAGTTTCGGCATGTTTGAATGCAAGTGTTCCATCAGGAATCGCTCGCCAGTAGAGACCATTTTCGTCAGCATTGAAAATGTCACGAGGTGCAAACTCGTTCAAGATGGTAGGAAGAACTGAAACAACCCAATTTTCAGCACCAAAGTCATCAGAGTCTCGTTTCTCACCATGCTGTTTCTTGAATTTTATGTTATTCCTCTCCTTCCATCTTTCCAACCATCCAACAGTGGTTATGAATTCAGTTAGTCCAAGACTTTCAGCTAGCTGGTTAGCTTTCTCCATAAGCAGTGGACCACTGACAGGAAACTGTCTGCTCCTGACTCGAGAAAACCACAGAAAAGCATTCTACCTCTTCAGCTTTTCCCACCCGTTTTCGTTTTGGATGTTTTGCCAGTCTTCCAGAAGCTGGTCTTTCTGCTTCAAGACACGTGAAATTTGACTGGGATTGACACCATATTCTTTAGCAATAGATGCTTCACTTTGTTTTCTAATATTTTTTAAGAACTTCTATTCGTTCAGCCAGTGTTAAAGTCTTACAGTTCCGCCGCGACGACGAACCCAGTGTACACTAACAACATTCTTTCGCTTATTCTGCCTGTGGCAGCTAAAGGGACGGTAAATTTGAAATCTCGTTGGCTGTCATGCTCCAATCGGCTTCCATATTCCATGCGCGCGCTTATGCGGAGTCTTCCCTGCAGAGGAGCAGTCTTAAACCATGCATGTAAGCGAATCTTGCATTTATCAGTGATGCGCTAAACAGAAGTTTGTCCCCATAGAAACTGATGGCACCAAAAACGGGACCGAAGTACCGCATGCAGTTAAACAGAGCATGTGCTTATCCAACGTGCACTTAAATGGTGCACTGTGTGTGTGTATATATATATATATATATATATATATATAAACTAATGTTTATTGGTTTTTATGAAAATATTTGTCTGAAAAAGACTTTAACTAGTAAAATTTAGAAACAATACATAAGGGATTTTCATTTGCAATACTTTAAAAAAAGGCAGACAAAAAACTAAGTGCCTTGTTTACTAAGGTGCGCTACTGTATTTAGCACATACTAAATGCTAGACACACCCATATATTCCTATGGGTGTCTAGCGTTTAGCATGCGCTAAAAATGCTAGTGCACCTATAGCGCAGCTTAGTAAACAGGGCCCTATGATGTCACTGGCATTTTATATTTTCTGACATCAAAATATAAGGCACTGACCTATCATGGAGGGGGGGGGACAAGGTGAATATAAAATAAGAGAAAAATCCTCAAAATGAAAGCTCACGGCACCATATTCCATCTTTGGTTCTAGCAAAAGAAAATGTCAGGTGAAAAAAACCTGAACCGATAATTAAGGAAATGCAAATGAATCTTAACCAGTTTACAAAAGAAATATGTGAAGACTTCTTACTATTAGTCTACACTAATTCCTTACCAGATTCCAGGAATCCTGTGTCTTCTGCCAACAAATTATGTTCTTGGGATTCCAAACTACAGTCCTAACAGAAACAAAACGCAAATCATGCCACTGATTACAGCTAAACAAAAGAATAAAGTGTGTGAGAATAATCTTATTAAATTTTGATGGTTCAAATTAACCACAAACCTTCTGGAATAAGTGCCCAACATTTATTAAAGAAAAAATTGACTAGTTGATTAAACTGCAAATTATTTATGTAAACCATTTTACATCTCAACCACATTCTAGAATAATGAATGAGACAAAGCCATGTATTATTTAGACCCAGAAATGCAAACAAACTGTCCAACTACATCTTTGGGGAAAAAAAAAATCAAATTTATATATTTTTTAGGCTCTGCAGCTTCCTCCTGCTCTTTTAGGTTTCTAGAACAAATCAAAATTAAACCTCAATTAGCATTCATTCACAGCTACCCAATAATTTCCCCTAATCTTCTTTCCCCATTGCCGTCTGTCCCAGACATCAAAGCAATCCTCTGCTGGGACTATACATCATGGCTGCCTCAAGAATTCAGTATATGTACATCCAGACCAGTAGATGCTATTAGGTAAACTTGAATCTCACTCGTCAAATTCCTGTGAAAGCTGCCTCCACACCAGTTTCAGCTTAACAGAGAAGCACACATTGAACCTAGGAATCAAAACCATTGAGAGGATCCAAACATGTAGTATTGATGAAAAAATGACTTAAGTACTCTCTCTTCTCTGCATTCTATCCAGCCATACAAAAGATCAACATACTATTTAACTACTACTATTTAACATTTCTAAAGCGCTACTAGGGTTACGCAGCGCTGTACAATTTAACATAGAAGGACAGTCCTTCTTAATTATACCACTACCAAAGCCAGATCTGCAGGAAAAGTGAGCCTAGGAGTGAGATCTTTTAAGTTTATGAAATCATTGAAGAGTCAAGAAAAGGCTCTTAAGTATCAAAGCTCTGGATTTACTAAGGCTTTCCTTTCCAAGCCAATGGAAGTTGGAAAAAATATATAAAAGGTGTTAAAAGCTCAGCAAATACATACAGAACACAAATTACATCTGTACATGCACATCCCAGGTACACATACAAAAAGAGAATGTCAATAATTCTTCTCTAATGGGCTGTATTTTTAGCCATTTTGATGTAGTAATTTTCACATTAGAATTAACAACTAATATAAAGCGAAGTTACTTACCTGTAGCAGGTATTCTCCGAGGACAGCAGGCTGATTGTTCTCACATCTGGGTGACGTCCACGGAAGCCCCAGGTGCGGAAAATCTTCCTAGCAACAAAAGTTGCTAAAGCCTTTGAGCGCGCAGGTGTGCGCACCGCGCAAGCACAGCCATCTTCCCACCCGTCACGCGAGAGTCCCGCTTCAGTCAACTTAAGAAGCAAAAAGAAAAGAACAACTCCAAAGGGGAGGCGGGCGGGTTGGTGAGAACAATCAGCCTGCTGTCCTCGGAGAATACCTTCTACAGGCAAGTAACTTCGCTTTCTCCGAGAACAAGCAGGCTGCTTGTTCTCACATATGGGTATCCCTAGCCCCCAGGCTCACTCAAAACAACAAACAGGGTCAACTGGGCCTCGCAACTGACCTACGAAGAAACATCTAACTGTGAATGCACCCTGGAACAGAATAAAAATGGACCTGGGGGGGGGGGGGGGGGGGGGGGGAGGGGGGTTGGAGTTGGATTCTAAACCCCGAACAGATTCTGCAGCACCGACTGCCCAAACCGACTGTCACGTCGGCTATCCTGCTGAAGACAGTAATGAGATGTGAATGTGTGGACTGATGACCACGTCGCAGCCTTGCAAATATCTTCAATAGTGGCTGACTTCAAGTGGGCCAATGACGCTGCCATGGCTCTTAACACTATGAGTTGTGACATGACCCTCAAGAGTCAGCCCAGCCTGGGCATAAGTGAAGGAAATGCAATCTGCTACCCAATTGGAAATGGTGCATTTCCCACCAGCCACTCCCCTTCTGTTGGGGTCGAAAGAAACAAGCATTTGGGTGAACTGACTAAAGGGGCTTGTCTGCTCCACATAGAAGGCCAATGCTCTCTTGCAGTCCAATGTATGCAACTGACGTTCAGCAGGGCGGGTATGAGGACGGGGAAAGAAAGTTGGCAAGACAATTGACTGGTTCAGAGGAAGTCCGACACCACCTTCGGCAAGAACTTAGGGTGAGTGCCAAGGACTACTCTGTTATAATGAAATTTAGTACAGGGAGGATGGGCTACCAAGGCTTGAAGCTCACCGACTCTACGAGCTGAAGTAACAGCCACCAAGAAAATTACCTTCCAGGTCAAATACTTCAGATGGCAGGAATCCAGTGGCTCAAAAGGAGCTTTCATCAGCTGGGTGAGGACGACGATGAGATCCCATGACATCATAGGAGGTTTGACAGGGGGCTTTGACAAAAGCAAACCTCTCATGAATCGAACAACTAAAGGCTGTCCAGAGATAGGCTTACCTTCCACACGATAATGATAAAAATAAGCACTAATAGCACTAAGATGAACTCTTACGTAGTTGGTCTTAAGACCAGACTCTGACAAGTGCAGAAGGTATTCAAGCAAGGTCTGTGTAGGACAAGAGCGAGGATCTAGGGCCCTGCTGTCACACCAGACGACAAACCACCTCCATTTAAAAGAGTAACACCTCTTCGTGGAATCTTTCCTGGAAGAAAGCAAGACTCGGGAGACACCCTCAGAAAGACCCAAGGAGGCGAAATCTACGCCCTCAACAACTAGGCCGTGAGAGCCAGAGACCGGAGGTTGGGATGCAGAAGCGAACCCTCGTTCTGAGTGTTGGAAAACACTCCAATCTCCACGGTTCTTCAAAGGACAACTCCAGAAGAAGAGGGAACCAAATCTGACGTGGCCAAAAGGGCGCAATCAGAATCATGGTTCCGCAGTCTTGCTTGAGTTTTAGCAAAGTCTTCCCCACCAGAGGTATGGGAGGATATGCATACAGAAGGCCCTTCCCCCAATGCAGGAGAAAGGCATCTGACGCTAGTCTGTCGTGGGCCTGAAGTCTGGAACAGAACTGAGGGACCTTGTGATTGAGCTGAGTGGCAAAAAGATCCACTGAGGGGGTGCCCCACGCTTGAAAGATCTTGCGTACTACTCTCGAGTTGAGAGACCACTCGTGAGGTTGCATTATCCTGCTCAACCTGTCGGCCAGACTGTTGTTTACGCCTGCCAGATACGTGGCTTGGATAAACATGCCATGCCGGCGAACCCAAACATCCTGACGGCTTCCTGACACAGGGGGTGTGATCCGGTGCCCCCTGCTTGTTGATGTAGTTCATAGCAACCTGATTATCTGTCTGAATTTGAATAATTTGGTGAGCCAGCCGATCTCTGAAAGCCTTTAGCGCGTTCCAGACCGCTCGCAACTCCAGGAGATTGATCTGAAAACCTGTTTCCTGGAGAGACCAACTCCCTTGAGTGTGAAGCCCATCGACATGAGCTCCCCACCCCAGGAGAGACGCATCCGTCGTCAGCACTTTTTGCGGCTGAGGAATTTGAAAGGGATGTCCCAGGGTCAAATTGGAGCGAATTGTCCACCAATGCAGGGAGGTGAGAAATCTCGTGGACAGTTGGATCACGTCCTCCACATTTCCAGCAGCTTGAAACCACTGGGAAGCTAGGGTCCATTGAGCTGATCGCATGTGAAGACGGGTCATGGAAGTCACATGAACTGTAGAGGCATGTGGCCAAGCAATCTCAACATCTGCTGAGCTGTGATCTGCTGAGATGCTCGTACCCAGGAGACAAGGGACAGAAGATTGTCTGTCCTCGCCTCGGAAAGGTAGGCATGAGCAGTCTGGGAGTCTAGCTGAGCTCCTATAAATTCGAGTCTTTGTACTGGAAGAAGATGGAACTTTGGATAATTTATCACAAACCCTAGTAGCTGCAGGAGTTGAATAGTCATCTGCATGGACTGTAGAGCTCCTGCCTCCGAGGTGTTCTTTAAAAGCTCTTTTGAGCAGGGACTGTCTCTTTGTGTCAGGTGTTCAGTGCTGCATATGTCTGGTAGCGCTATACAAATGCTAATAATAATAAGGGAACACATACACTCCAAGCCTGCATAGAGACGCCGTCAAGACTGCCAGGGATTTTGTGAACACTCTGGGCGCAGAGGCGAGACCAAATGGTAACACACAGTACTGAAAATGCTTTGTTCCCAGACGGAATCGAAGATACTGTCTGTGAGCTGGCAGTATCAGGATGTGAGTATAAGCATCCTTCAAGTCCAGAGAACATAGCCAATCGTTTTTCTGAATCACGGGAAGAAGGGTGCCCAGGGAAAGCATCCTGAACTTTTCTCGGACCAGATATTTGTTCAGGGCCCTTAGGTCTAGGATGGGACGCATCCCCCCTGTTTTCTTTTCCACAAGAAAGTACCTGGAATAGAATCTCTGCCCTTCCTCCCCTGGTGGAACAGGCTCGACCACATGGGCCTTCAGAAGGGCTGAGCTCCCCTGCCTGCTGAACGAATGAGCTCTCAATGGGCAATTTGGAGGTTTTAGATACCAAGTGAGTGCGTATCAAAGACGGACAATTTGAATAACCCACCAGTCAGAGGTTATAAGGGGCCACCTTTCATGGAAAAACTTCAACCTTCCCCGACTGGCAAGTTAAGGGGGGACTCCCAATTCCTAACGAGAGCTTCCTGGAGTACCTCGTGGAGAGGGACAGTCATAACCTCCCTAGGAGGAGACATTAGTCCAGGACCTCGAGCATCTTGCCCTTGGGCTCGTCCTCCACTTACAAAGGAAATGGAATGGCATCGGCAATTTCCTTGACAAAAGAAGGGAATGAAAGGTTCTCCGGGAAAGCATCCTGAACTTTTCTCGTACAAGGAATTTGTTCAGGGCTCTCTTCTAGGATGGGACGCATCCCCCGTCTTCTTTTGCACAAGGAAGTACCTGGAATAGAGTCCCAGCCCTTCCTGCCTGGGTGGAACGGGCTCGACCGCATTGGCGCTGAGAAGGGCGGAGAGTTCCTCTGCAAGTACCTGCTTGTGCTGGAAGCTGAAGGACTGAGCTCCCGTGGGCAATTTGGAGGTTTGGAGATCAAATTGAGGGAGTACCCCAACCGGACTATTTGAAGAACCCACCGGTCGGAGGTTATGAGAGGCCACCTTTGGTGAAAAAATTTTAACCTCCCTCCAACCGGTAGATCGTCCAGCAGGGCACTTTTATATCAGCTATGCTCGCCTGGAGTCAGTCAAAAGCCCGTCCCTTGCTGTTGCTGGGGAGCTGCAGGGGCCTGTTGAGGCGCACGCTGTTGACGTGAACGAGCGCGCTGGGGCTTAGCCTGAGCAGGCTGGCAGGCAGGTGAATTGTACCTACGCTTATTATAAGCATAGGGAGCATTCCTCCTGCCCCCATAACAACGTCTACCTGATGAGGTAGATGCTGAAGGCGTCCGGTGGGAGAGTTTGTCGAATGCGGTGTCCCGCTGGTGGAGATGTTCTACCACCTATTCGACCCGCTCACCAAAAATGTTATCCCCCCAGCAAGGAGCATCCGCAATCCGCTGCTGGACTCTATTCTCCAGGTCAGAGGCACACAGCCATGAGAGTCTGCGCATCACTATACCTTGAGCAGCGGCCGTGGACGCAACATCAAAAGTGTCGTAAACACCCCTGGACAGGAATTTGTAACACGCCTTCAGCTGCCTGACCACCTTCTTGGCCTGCTCCGACGGGAGCTTATTGACCAAGTCCGTCAGCTGCCTCACATTGTTCCGCAAGTGGATGCTCGTGTAGAGCTGGTAGGACTGAATCTTGGACACGAGCATAGCAGAATAGTAGGCCTTCCTCCCAAAGAGTCCAGAGTCCTAGACTCCCGGCCCCGGGGGCGCCGAGGCGTAATCTCTAGTACTCTTGACTTTCTTGAGAGCCATATCCACAACTCCAGAGTCATGAGGCAACTGGGTCTTCATCAACTCTGGGTCCCCGTGGATCCGATACTGGGACTCAATCTTTTTGGGGATAGTGGGATTACTTAAGGGTTTCATCCAGTTCACCAACAATGTCTGCTTCAGGACATTATGAAGGGGAACAGTGGACGACTCCTTAGGTGGCGAAGGATAGTCCAGGACCTCAAACATCTCAGCCCTGGGCTCATCCTCAGTAACCACTGGGAAGGGAATGGCCTTAGACATTTCCTGGACAAAGGACGAGAAAGACAGACTCTCGGGGAGAAAGCTTTCTCTCTGGCGAAGGAGTGGGATCAGAAGGAAGACCGCAAGACTCCTCAACAGAGAAATATCTGGGGTCTTCCTCCCACGAGGCCTCACCTTCGGTATCGGACACCAGTTCACGAACTTCGGCCCAAAACCGAGCCTGTCTCAACGCCGAGGAACTAAGTCCTCTATGGCGATGTCGAGAAGAAGACTCCCTCGCCGCCGGCGATGAAGCTCCCTCCAGCGATGTCGATGGGGAGTCAACTCGAGTGGCCGCGCACGCTGATGCCGCAAGTGGTACCGGCGTCGCAGTCCTCACCACGGGTGGGGAGCCAACCGCCGCATCTCTCGACAGTACCGACGGCGCAAGCACCAGCGGTACCAGAGCAGACGGTCGCAGCAGTCCTTCCAGAATCCCTGGAAGTATGGCTCGGAGGCGCTCGTCAAGAGTGTCCATCGAGCAAGGCTGTGGGGCCGGTACCGGCAACGAGGACAGAATCTGTCTGGGGCGCGGAGGCGCTACCGGGCTGTCCGGAGAAGTGCGCATGGACACCTCCTGAATGGAGGGTGAGCAGTCCTCCCGGGGTCGACGCTTTCCGGGTGCCGATTCCCTCGGCGCCCCGGAGCTCTCGGTACCGTGACGGGAAGGTGACCGATGACGATGCTTCTTCGCCTTCGCTCGAAGCATGTCAGCGGTACCTCCCGGTACCGACGAGGAGGACGTGGAATCCACATGTCTCCTCGGGGTCGGAGCCGAAGAAGGGCGATCCCGGGGGGGGGGGGGGGGGGGGGGGGATCTAGACCGCTGGGGCCCTCGAGGCAGGTGGAGACCCACTCGATGGCTAACTGCTACCAGTGTGGGATCTCTGGACAGCCATCACCTGCGTCCGGACGTCGATGCACCCTCCGATGCCGACATCGATACCGGCGACGACCTTGGTACCGCTGGCTCCGTCGAAGGACCGGACAGGTTCCACTGAGCCGATCTCGCCGCCTGGGTCCTCTTTTTTAGCTGAAGACACAGTGTGCAGGCGATGACCAGCCCCCAAACACTGAAGACACGAGACGTGCCTATCAGTAAGCGAGATTGTCCGGTGCACCGCGTGCACTTCTTGAAGCCGCTGGCAGGCTTCGAGGACATGGGCGGAAAAATCGCGCTGGCGAGGTCAAAATTCAAAATGGTGCCGAAAACAAGACACCAAAAAAGGGAAAACACCCGCACGGGCGGCCAAAATGGCCGCTCACGACAAAGAAAGGAAACTTACGGGGAAAACTAAAGAAATAAAGGAATTTTTTTTTAAACAGAAGAACACGAGTGAACTCGTAAACACGCCGAAACATGGCGAACAAGG
The DNA here is from genome assembly GCF_901765095.1 of Microcaecilia unicolor. Taxonomy (NCBI): domain Eukaryota; kingdom Metazoa; phylum Chordata; class Amphibia; order Gymnophiona; family Siphonopidae; genus Microcaecilia; species Microcaecilia unicolor. Next base: position 309,555,969 of record NC_044034.1, on the reverse strand, counting down.
CAAAGAAAAGTGGCGAAAACGCAGCGGGGGCCTCTCTGGGACACAGAACCGCCGTAAAACAGCCGTCCTGAGCCGTGGAAAAGAAGAGACCGAGGAGCACGCTCGTGCTACGGGCAGGAAGACGGTAGCGCATGTCCACGCGGGGGCTAACAAACTTTGTTGCTAGGAAGATCATCCGATCTGGGGCTGCTGTCGGACGTCACCCAATCGTGAGAACAAGCAGCCTGCTTGTCCTCGGAGAATGCAAGTTATAGAGAATGTTACTTTCGGGTTTTGCATAGGGCCTATTTCACTCAGGTACAGATGGTTCAAGCAGTTGGATTGTCTTCTGCACTTTGTCCCAAATGCAAACTATCAGATAATACATTTTATCATGCTTTTTGGGGTTGCGACAAAATCCAGCAATTCTGGGAGCAAATTTTCAGATACCTCTCGTGTATAACTCAACGCCCACTGGTGTGTACCCCGTCTATATCATTATTTGACAACCCTGGTCCAAGAGGGGGAAGGGTGGCGTTGGCTACATTGCTGCCTTGGAAGGCCTTTTCACTAGTGCGGAAATGTATCTTGCAATCTTGGACGACAGAGGGACCACCAACATACTGGCACTGGCGTAACCAACTTCATCAATTGATAGTCTGGGAGGCAAGGGAGGTGAGGGGCTCACACAGACGAAAGATGAGTTTTTTGAAGCTCTGGGGCCCATATTTGTCATCAATGTCCTCTCGAGGAAGGAACTTGCTGCTAAACGAGCTATGATTGGATGGGAAATTATGGAATTACTGAAATATAGGAGAAAGTTACTTATCATTCTTTATGATGGGAGGCGTATAGGGAGGGTGGAAGGATGGGAGGGGAATAATTCATGAGGTTTCATTTATTTAGTGGCCTGGTGGGGTTATAAGAACTCAGGTCCCATGAGGAAAGATTGGGTGATGGGGAAGGTAAGGATACAATAGAAATTGGTGAGGAGGTGGGGGGAAGGGATTCGCGGTTAGGATATTGTCTGGCTTAACTCACTATAGGATCTGGGGAGTGGATTTAAGAAGTGGGGTAGCATTTCACTTTCTCACTTAGTAGGGCAGGTGTGTCTTTATTTCACTTCATTTTATACCTCCCTTGTAAGGTTGTATTCAAGAATGGGGGAAGTTGGGGGTGGGAGGCGATGAGACACAAAATGCTTAGTTAGGTGTTGGAGAACTTGATTGATATCTCTCTCTCACTTCTTCTTACTCTGCTATTTCAGGGGGAGTACAATGGGAGAGGTGGGGGGAGGAATGGAACTCGATATAGCATGGTTATCATCTGTGGGAGGGATTGCAAGACTACCAAACTGTCTCATCTATTTGTTATGAGTATAATTTGGGTGGGAGTTCAATAGGGGGAGGGGAGAAAACATTAAAAAAAATTGATGATGGAATTTCACCTTGCTTTGTTCAGTCTATTTTGATAACTAGTTTATCGGTGGACCATATGTTAATATGCTGAATCATCAATAAAAACTGTTGAAACTAAGATCTATTTCTGGCACCAGCATAGCTACCGGCTCCCCCCCCCCCCCCAAAAAAAAATTCTAACTTTGGAAAGGCTCTCTCCTGCCCACTTTCAAAATGGCCCGTTAGTATGGATATTTATTGGCCCTGCCTGGTTATGCGTCACTGAATACCGGCAGCCGGCCCGGTGAGAGTGATTTAAGTGGGCAGGCTTATATCACTTTGAATATCAGTCCCTTTATAAATAAGGCCACAAGTTTGTTGGCTGGCAAAATTCTGTCAAGCAAATTTAGCCAGCTCAAATTAGTACTGAACAATGTTTGGATTATCAACCAAAGCACATACTATACCTTTGAAGGAGTCTTCTTCAGCACAGGTCGAAGAAACCTACCATCCTGCACCTGTATAGGGCATAGAGAAGCTTCCTTTTTTAACGGCAGCACCAGATCTGCAAACTTAACCAGCTTTCTCCCAGATTCTTTCAATGTACCATAATTCACAATTTCTTTCTCTCCATCTGAAGAAAGAATGACCACACCTTCATAAGAAAATATTCAATATAAAAATGGTCTTTTATGCTTCTAATACAAAAAGAGCTATGATCAAACACAGAACAGGTGTCAGGCATGCACGTGGCATCTAGCTCACAGTACACATTCTAGATGCTCAAACATCTAAGTCTGATTCTAACTTGCAACTAGTATGGTGAAAATACAGTCTTACCTAATTTCCTTTCCTTGAATCCTATCAGACCAGCCCAGAATCAATGGGTTATGACTGTCAACTAGCAGACAGAAGACAGAGATCAACCACTTGAGAAGCCCTATGAAGGATATCGTGCAGTCACAGCTCACAGTATTACTGCAATGAAAACAATGTAAAAGCACCATTCCCCTATCTGTCCCAGAATGGAAAAATCCAGGGTGCAGAAACAAAAACCACCAAAGTGATGTAGATTAAATTTGTGCTCCCCAACCAGCAGATGGAGGCAGAAATCAATGACTTTTAGTGACACCACTACTAGTATAAGAATTGGTGTAGTTGTACCTTGCTAGTGTACTTTTACCAAAGCTTATATCACATCACCCCCCAAACCCACCTCCCCGCTCCCCCCGTTTTCTATTTCTGTTGATGGCTCTCTCATTCTCCCTGTCTCCTCAGCTCGAAACCTTGGGGTCATCTTTGACTCTTCTCTCTCCTTCTCTGCTCATATCCAGCAGATTGCCAAGACCTGTCGTTTCTTTCTTTACAACATCCGTAAAATCCGCCCCTTTCTTTCCGAGCACTCTACCAAAACCCTCATCCACACCCTTGTCACCGCTCGTTTAGACTACTGCAATCTGCTTCTTGCTAGCCTCCCACTTAGTCACCTCTCCCCCCTCCAGTCGGTTCAAAACTCTGCTGCTCGTCTCGTCTTCCGCCAGGGTCGCTTTACTCATACTACCCCCTCTCCTCAAGACCCTTCACTGGCTTCCTATCCGTTTTCGCATCCTGTTCAAGCTTCTTCTACTAACCTATAAATGTACTCACTCTGCTGCTCCCCAGTATCTCTCCACACTCGTCCTTCCCTACACCCCTTCCCGTGCACTCCGCTCCATGGATAAATCCTTCTTATCTGTTCCCTTCTCCACTACTGCCAACTCCAGACTTCGCGCCTTCTGTCTCGCTGCACCCTACGCCTGGAATAAACTTCCTGAGCCCCTATGTCTTGCCCCATCCTTGGCCACCTTTAAATGTAGACTGAAAGCCCACCTCTTTAACATTGCTTTTGACTCGTAACCACTCGCCTCCACCTACCCTCCTCTCTTCCTTCCCGTTCACATTAATTGATTTGATTTGCTTACTTTATTTATTTTTTTGTCTTTTAGATTGTAAGCTCTTTGAGCAGGGACTGTCTTTCTTCTATGTTTGTGCAGCGCTGCGTACGCCTTGTAGCGCTATAGAAATGCTAAATAGTAGTAGTAGTAGTAATCACACCAATCTAACACATACAAAAGTGTGAACTATAATAAAGGAAGTATTATAACAGATAAAACATTTCACCAAGATTAGTCTCAAGATATACTCATCTAAACTCTGTATACCAATGGGGTCCTAATCTCTAAAGCATGAGAGAACCATCTTACAGCCGTCCATGGAGGGGCTGGGCTAGCAGGACTCAAGGAAAGGAAATTAGCAGGTAAGAACAAATTTCACCTTCCTTAGCATTCTGCTAGAATAGTCTAGACATGCAGGTGGAACATACCCAAACTCTACTATCCCCAGTGGGAGGAAAATATTGCCTTCTTGAGGACCATACTCCTGCTTATGCTGGTTCCATTCCCAAAATGACCACCAGGACCTCCTGCATCAGTCTTGGAAGCTGCTGTGGGAAGTCCCGGTAGCCAAATTGGCTGAGGAACCAACAAAGGCAAAAGCAACAGGGGATCACTGTTGCCTTGAAGACCACCAGATTTAAAAAAAGGTAGGTAGTCGGCCTGAGGGAGTGGGAGCGCTACCATAGACCACCAGGACATTTAAAACTAGGCCCAGGGATGGCCTTCAGGTGGTGGGAGGGCAGAGGGGCTGTGTGTGTGTGTGTGTGTGTGTGTGAGGGGGGGGGGGAGGTGGGGTTGTGCCAGCTAGCCTAGGAGAATCCACTCTCTGCTTTTGGGGGGGGGGGGGGGGGGGGGGGGGAGGCACATTTTCATTTTTGGCTGAAACCAAACAGCAAATTTTGGCTGCTTATTCAGTTTCGGTCAGCCTCTAACCCAGTACAACACTTGAGATCCTGTGGTATGTGCCCTCTGCACCAAGAGAACCTCCTTGTTCTGCAAGATGTAAGCCAAGCTAATGGCTTACTTAATCCAGTGAGCCAAGGAATATTTGAAGATCACATCTCCCCTGCATAGCCCACTGAATATCACAAAGAGACGACCTGTCTTGTGAAAGGAGTTAGATCACCTCTAGATTGGACAGTACTGATTCACTAACATCCAACGAATGGGTGACCTTTTGCCCCTTACGGTCCTCCTTTGAAAAGGCTGAAAGAGACCACTTGGTTAACATTAACAAGTAACACCATCTTGGGTAAGAAAGAAAGAACTGTATGCAAAGATACTGACTCCACCTTGAAGAAAAGATAAGGAACCCTGAACGAGACAACTTCCTGACACCTGTCTGGCAGAGCAAATAGCCCCCAGAAAAACAGCCTTCAGTGCCAAATCCTTAACAGTGTCACCCTCTCCAAAGTTTCAAAAGGTAGACCTCCTAATAGACTTCAGGAACAACTGATCCCATTGAGGCACAATTGCTTAACCCTATTCAAAAATTGTACAACCTTGTTAACGCACCAGTGCTGCCACTTGCACCTTAAGGCAGTTTAGGGTGAGCTCAACCTCAACACACCTGCAGGGAAGGCCAAAATTGAGGGGACAACCTATCTGTGGGTAAATCGGGTCCTGTCATTGGCACCTTAAATCATATTCTCCAAACTCACACTTACACCAGCTAAGTAGTCGACATTCACACCTTCAAAATCGTGGAAATTAATGCTGCCAAGTAACCCTTTCACATTAGCTCATTTCTTTCAAGGGCCAGGCAGTAAGCTAGTAGGGGAGCTGTTTTCTCCATGGGAACAGGCTCTTGATGGAGAAGTTCACGATACCAAGAAAACTGAAGGGGCTCCCCCCCACTAACAGCCTCATTATATTGGTGTACCGGGTGGCCTCATCAATCTAGTGCCACCAGAATCACAAACGTGGGATGTTTCACAATCCTGTAAGAACTTTGGCATTACACAGAGTTTTATTCAAAGTATGCAATGGAATCGACACAAATCATATTTTGGCCATGGAGGCCTGCCTCATGAGTCCCTACACAGTACAAAAATATACAAATCACTATTATAAAAACACAAGGAAAAAATTAATAAACAATGAATAAACAGAGGAATGATGACACAGTAATAGAACACATGTATAAACCATACAATACCACCAGCAAAGTGAATGATACATACCTGTAGCAGGTGTTCTCCGAGGACAGCAGGCTGATTGTTCTCACGACTGGGTGACGTCCGCGGTAGCCCCCACCAACCAGAAGAAGCTTCGCGGGCGGTCCGCACGCAGGACACGCCCACCGCGCATGCGCGGCCGTCTTCCCGCCCGTGCGCGATCGTTCCCGCCAGTTGAATGACAAGCAAAAATGATGAAAACGCGACTCCAAAGGGGAGGAGGGAGGGTAGGTGAGAACAATCAGCCTGCTGTCCTCGGAGAACAACTGCTACGGGTATGTATCATTCACTTTCTCCGAGGACAAGCAGGCTGCTTGTTCTCACGACTGGGGTATCCCTAGCTCTCAGGCTCACTCAAAACAAGAACCCAGGTCAATTGAACCTCGCAACGGCGAGGATACAACAGAAAATTGACCTACGAAGAACAACTAACTGAGAGTGCAGCCTGACCAGAATCAAAGCGGGTCCTGGAGGGTGGAGTTGGATTTACACCCCAAACAGATTCTGCAGCACCGACTGCCCGAACCGACTGTCGCGTCGGGTATCCTGCTGGAGGCAGTAATGTGATGTGAATGTGTGAACAGATGACCATGTCGCAGCCTTGCAAATCTCTTCAATAGTGGCTGACTTCAAGTGGGCCACTGACGCTGCCATGGCTCTAACACTATGAGCCGTGACATGACCCTCAAGAGCCAGCCCAGCCTGGGCGTAAGTGAAGGAAATGCAATCTGCTAGCCAATTGGAGATGGTGCGTTTCCCGACAGCGACCCCTAGCCTGTTAGGGTCGAAAGAAACAAACAATTGGGCGGACTGTCTGTGGGCTTGTGTCCGCTCCAAGTAGAAGGCCAATGCTCTCTTGCAGTCCAATGTGTGCAACTGACGTTCAGCAGGGCGGGTATGCGGCCTGGGGAAGACAAGACAATTGGCAAGACAATTGACTGGTTAAGATGGAACTCCGACACCACCTTCGGCAGAAACTTTGGGTGGATGCACTACTCTGTTGTGATGAAATTTTGTATATGGAGCATGAGCTACCAGGGCTTGAAGCTCACTGACCCTACGAGCTGAAGTAACTGCCACCAAGAAAATGACCTTCCAGGTCAAGTACTTCAGATGGCAGGTATTCAGTGGCTCAAAAGGAGGTTTCATCAGCTGGGTGAGGACGACGTTGAGATCCCATGACACTGTAGGAGGCTTGATAGGGGGCTTTGACAAAAGCAAGCCTCGCATGAATCGAACGACTAAAGGCTCTCCAGAGATGGCTTTACCTTCCACACAATAATGGTAAGCACTAATCGCACTAAGGTGATTCCTTACTGAGTTGGTCTTGAGGCCAGACTCTGATAAGTGCAGAAGGTATTCAAGCAGGTTCTGTGCAGGGCAAGAACGAGGTTCTAGGGCCTTGCTCTCACACCAAACGACAAACCTCCTCCACTTGAAAAAGTAACTCTTTTTAGTGGAATCCTTCCTAGAGGCAAGCAAGACCCGGGAGACACCCTCAGACAAACCCAACGCAGTGAAGTCTACGCCCTCAACATCCAGGCCGTGAGAGCCAGGGACTGAAGGTTGGGGTGCAGCAACGCTCCGCCGTTCTGCGAAATGAGAGTCGGAAAACACTCCAATCTCCACGGTTCTTCGGAGGACAACTCCAGAAGAAGAGGGAACCAGATCTGACGGGACCAAAAGGGCGCTATCAGAATCATGGTGCCGTGGTCTTGCTTGAGCTTCAGTAAGGTCTTTCCCACCAAAGGTATGGGAGGATAAGCATACAGGAGGTCGGTCCCCCAATGAAGGAGAAAGGCATCCGACGCTAGCCTGCCGTGTGCCTGAAGTCTGGAACAGAACAGAGGCAGTTTGTGGTTGGTCTGAGAGGCGAAAAGGTCCACCGAGGGGGTGCCCCACTCTCGGAAGATCTTGCGTACCACTCTGGAATGAAGCGACCACTCGTGCGGTTGCATGACTCTGCTCAGTCTGTCGGCCAGACTGTTGTTTACACCTGCCAGGTATGTGGCTTGGAGGAGCATGCCGAATTGGCAAGGCCAACGCCACATCCCGACGGCTTCCTGACACAAGGGGCGAGATCCGGGGCCCCCCTGCTTGTTGGTGTAATACATTGCAACCTGATTGTCTGTCCGAATTTGGATAATTTGGCAGGACAGCCGATCTCTGAAAGCCTTCAGTGCGTTCCAGATCGCTCGGAGCTCCAGGAGATTGATCTGCAAATCCTTTTCCTGGAGGGACCACAGACCCTGGGTGTGAAGCCCATCGACATGAGCTCCCCACCCCAGGCGAGATACATCCGTCGTCAGCACTTTCGTGGGCTGTGGAATTTGGAATGGACGTCCCAGGGTCACATTGGTCCGAATGGTCCACCAGAGCAGTGAAGTGCGGCAACTGGTGGAGAGGCGGATGACATCTTCTAGATTCCCGGTGGCTTGGAACCACTGGGAAGCTAGGGTCCATTGAGCAGATCTCATGTGAAGACGAGCCATGGGAGTCACATGGACTGTGGAGGCCATATGACCCAGAAGTCTCAACATCTGCCGAGCTGTGACCTGCTGGGACGCTCTGGTCTGCGAAGCCAGGGACAGGAGGTTGTTGGCCCTCGCTTCGGGAAGGAAGGCCCGAGCCGTCTGGGTATTCAGCAGAGCTCCTATGAATTCCAGAGACTGGGTTGGCTGGAGATGGGACTTTGGGTAATTTATCACAAACCCCAGCAGCTCCAGAAGTTGAATAGTGCACTGCATAGACCGGAGGGCTCCCGCCTCCAAGGTGTTCTTAACCAGCCAATCGTCGAGATATGGGAACACGTGCACTCCCAGCTTGCGTAGATACGCCGCTACCACCACGAGGCACTTTGTAAACACTCGTGGGGCAGAGGCGAGCCCAAAGGGCAGCACACAATACTGAAAGTGCCGTGCGCCCAGGCGGAATCTGAGATACTGTCTGTGAGCTGGCAGTATCGGGATGTGAGTGTATGCGTCCTTTAAATCCAGGGAACATAGCCAATCGTTTTTCTGAATCATTGGCAGAAGGGTGCCCAAGGAAAGCATCCTGAACTTTTCTTTGACCAGGAATTTGTTCAGGCCTCTCAGGTCTAGGATGGGGCGCATCCCCCCTGTTTTCTTTTCCACAAGGAAGTACCTGGAATAGAATCCCTGCCCTTCCTGCCCGGGTGGTACGGGCTCGACCGCATTGGCGCTGAGAAGGGCGGAGAGTTCCTCTGCAAGTACCTGCTTGTGATGGGAGCTGAAAGATTGAGCTCCCGGAGGACAATTTGGTGGAAGGGAGGCCAAATTTAGGGCGTATCCGCACCGCACTATTTGGAGAACCCACTGGTCGGAGGTTATGAGAGGCCACCTTTGGTGAAAAAATTTTAACCTCCCTCCGATCGGCAGATCGTCCGGCACGGACACTTTGAGGGCGGCTATGTTCCCGTGGATCCAGTCAAAAGCCCGTCCCCGGCTTTTGCTGTGGAGGCACAGGGGGCTGCTTAGGCGCACGCTGTTGACGAGAACGAGCGCGCTGGGGCTGTCCCTGTGCCTGTCGAGGCCTTCGGGCCGGCTGGGTGTACCTACGCTTGGCAAAAGCATAGGGCGCAGCCTGCCGGGCCCGGGAAAAACGTCCACCTGCTGAGGTGGATGCTGAAGGCGCCCGGTGGGAGAGCTTGTCGAGGGCGGTTTCCCGCTGATGCAGTTGGTCCACCAGCTGCTCGACCTTCTCGCCAAAAATATTATCCCCCCGGCAAGGGACGTCGGCCAGTCTATGCTGGGTGCGGTTGTCCAGGTCAGAGGCACGCAGCCATGAGAGCCTGTGCATCACTATACCTTGGGCTGCAGCACGAGATGCCACGTCACAGGTGTCATAGATACCCCTAGACCGGAACTTTCTGCACGCCTTCAGCTGCCTGACCACCTCCTGATAAGGCCTGGACTGCTCCGGCGGGAGCTTATCAACCAGGTCCGCCAGTTGCTTCACAGTGTTCCGCATGTGGATGCTCGTGTAGAGCTGGTAAGATTGGATGCGGGTCACGAGCATGGAAGATTGGTAGGCCTTCCTCCAAACGAGTCCAGAGTGCGAGACTCCCGCCCCGGGGGCGCCGAGGCGGTATCCCTCGAACTCCGTGCCCTCTTGAGAGCAGAATCCACGACCGCCGAGTCATGGGGCAATTGGGGCCGCATTAACTCTGGGTCCGAGTGGATTCTGTACTGGGACTCTGCTTTCTTGGGAATGGTGGGATTAGATAATGGTCTCATCCAGTTCCGAAGCAGTGTCTCTTTGAGGACATTGTGCAACGGCACCGTGGAGGACTCTCTAGGTGGTGATGGATAGTCGAGGACCTCGAGCATCTCAGCCCTCGGCTCGTCCACAGAGACCACGGGGAAGGGAATGCATATAGACATATCCCTAACAAAGGAGGCAAAGGAGAGGCTCTCAGGAGGCGAGAGCTTCCTCTCCGGTGAAGGCGTGAGGTCAGAGGGGAGGCCCACAGACTTCTCTGAGGAGAAATATCTGGGGTCCTCCTCTTCCCCCCACGAGGCCTCTTCCTCGGTATCGGACATAAGCTCATGTAGCTGAGTCCTTAACCGGGCCCAACTCGACGTCGAGGCACCAAGGCCTCGGTGTCGTCGAGCGGTGGACTCCCGCGCCGGCGGGGACGAAGCTCCCTCCATCGACGGGGACTCCACCTGCGTGGCGGTCGAGACCGGCGCCGCAAGCGGCAGCGGTGTCGAAAGCCTCGGCACCGGGCTAGAGCTCGCCGGCACCACAGTCAACGGCGCCGAGGGCGCAAGCACCCCCGGCGCCGGCACAGCCTGGCACATCAGCCTTTCCAGGATCCCCGGAAGGATGGCTCGGAGGCACTCGTCCAGGCCCGCTGTCGGGAAAGACGGGGGGGCCGATAGAGGCGTCGGTGCCGGAAGCTGCTTGGGTCCAGGAGACTGCACCGAAGTGCCGGGACCCTGACGTGTCGGTACCTCCACTACCGAGGGGGACCTTTCCTCTCGACGTGGACGCTTCGGCGTCGACTCCTCTCCGGCACCGAGGGCCGGGCGCACCGATGGGGACCGATGACGGTGCTTTTTCTGTTTTTTGCGGTGCCCGTCATCGGCGCCAGGTGGAACGGAGGAGGAGGAGGTCGATCCCCCTCGGTCTCGAGGGGCCGGGTCGGACAGGGTTCGGTCCCGAGGGCCATGAGCAGAGGGAGTGACCGGGGCCGATTGCCCACGCGGCCTCTCACCCCTACCATCACCGGAGGACCGGCGGGCCGACGGGACCTGTACTCCTGGGGTCGATGCCATCGGTGCCGATTTCGCAGACATCGATACCGGTACCGAAGAACCGGCCTTCGATACCGATGCCGTCGAGGTCGAGGGGCCGGCGCAAGTTCCAAAAAGACGGTCCCGAAGAACTTGCCTCGCAACCTGAGTCCGTTTCCGGAGACCAAGACACAAAGAACACGACTTGATATTATGCTCCGGCCCGAGGCACTGGAGGCACCAAGCGTGGGTGTCGGTCTGCGAGATAGGCCGGCCGCACCGACCACACTTCTTAAATCCACTCGGGACCTTCAAGGACATCGACGGAAAAATCGCGTCGGCGAAGTTAAAGTCGTCGATGGTGGCGGTAAATCACACCTCGAAAAATAAAACGACCGCGCGGCCACAAGGCCGCAACGCAACGCCCCCGCTAGAAAACGAGGGAAAAATTAAGCGCGTTCTCTCTCTCTTTTTTTTTTTTTAAAAAGGAAAAAAAGGTTTGGAGCGCGGCAACAAGAAACAGAAAATTAGCGAATTCGCGAACAACGCGACGGTTTTCCGGGGCTGACTAAGAGAGAGCGGCGACGCACGACTCTCTCCAGCGCGGAAAAGAAAAGACTGGCGGGAACGGTCGCGCACGGGAGGGAAGACGGCCGCGCATGCGCGGTGGGCGTGTCCTGCGTGCGGACCGCCCGCGAAGCTTCTTCCGGTTGGTGGGGGCTGCCGCGGACGTCACCCAGTCGTGAGAACAAGCAGCCTGCTTGTCCTCGGAGAACACATGGTTATATATGTGTCAATCTTACTAAAAATACGTATAATACAACCAACATAAGAAATATGAAAAATGTAAAATACATCAGTGACTATAAATGCACGACAGAAGGGGGGCAGACTCAAGAAAAATGTCAGGAAGTATTTTTTCACGGAGAGAGTGGTGGATGCTTGGAATGCCCTCCCGCGGGAGGTGGTGGAGAGGAAAACAGTAACGGAATTCAAACGTGCGTGGGTAAACATAAAGGAATCCTGCTCAGAAGGAAGGGATCACCAGAAGCTTAGTCGGTGGTGGGAGGCAGGGCTGGTGGTTGGGAGGTGGGGATAGTGCTGGGCAGACTTATACGGTCTGTGCCAGAGCCGGTGGTGGGAGGCGGGGCAGACTTATACGGTCTGTGCCCTGAAAAAGACAGGTACAAATCAAGGTAAAGTATACACAAAAAATGGCACATGTGAGTTTATCTTGTTGGGCAGACTGGGTGGACCGTGCAGGTCTTTTTCTGCCGTCAACTACTATGTTACTATGACTATAAACTGAAGCATAAAAGCATAAGAAAACCAGAAAACCAGAAAACCAGAGAGAACTTTGTCAGTGGCTACTAGTACAAGCGAAATCTGAGAACAAGACTACAGTTGGGTCTGTGATACAAAGATTAACTGCAAACAGACAGCGGCACTGGATAAAAGTAGCGAAATCGCAGACAGGCAGCAGCTGCTACACAAGCCCGGTGTAAGAAAAGGATAAAAGGATAATGCCGGTGGCTGCTGTCCCGCCAAAAAAAACCAAACAAAAATAAGATAAAAACTACAAAAATAAAGTGGATTCTACCAGAGTAGCTAAAGGAACAACATATAATCTGTGGGAAGAGTAAGAAAACGCACGGGGGGGGGGGGGGGGGGGAAGAATAGGAGGAAGAAACAATGTAAAAAAAGCAAAAGATATCTCATGAAGTATAAAGCAAAATCTGAACTCTCTAGTAGCAGATTACCTAATCAAACACAAGAGTGCTCACTTCCAAAGTAGCAGCAAATGCACAGCAAAACAATGTGTAGGTACACAGACCACTAAATATAGCATCATACTACTCCCACTGAGCAAAGCATACCCCCTGTGTCTACTTATTAAGACATGGTCTGTACAGTCAATTTGTAATTAGTAACATTTTAGACGTGCATTGCCTTGATATCCACATATATGCAATTTATATATTTCCTGTGGGTACCTTTTTACACGTTTTTTTTAATGTTTATGCCTCTATGACTATACACATTTTGACTCCCACAACTGCAGATTCCATTTACAGCTGGTTCCTCATTTTTTTATGATCGTGGTAATCCCCAATGATACTTTTATGCCTATTATGTTGCTTATATGCAGCTCCTTGTGACTCTGGGCAAGTCACTTAACCCTCCATTGCCCCTGGTACAAAATAAGTACCTGAATATATGTAAACCGCTTTGAATGTAGTTGCAAAAACCTCAGAAAGGCGGTATATCAAGTCCCATTTCCCTTTCCCCTATATGATACTTTTATGCCTATTATGTCGTCTATATATTTTTTTTTAATTTAAATTTTTTTATGTTTTGCGTATTTTATATTTTTCAAAATATTTCTTATGTTGATCACATTATACATATTTTAGTATGATTGGCACACATATAGCTATGTGTTGTTGGTGGTGCTGTATGGTTTATACATGTATTCTATTACTGTGTCATCATTCTTCTATTTATTCATTGTTTGTTTATTTTTTCCTTGTGTTTTTATAATAGTGATTTCTATATTTTTGTATTGTTTAGGGACTCATGAGGCAGGCCTCCATGGCTGAAACACGATTCATGTCAAGTCCATTGCATACTTTGAATAAAACTTCTGATGTGAACTCCTTGAATCCATTGGACGATTTGTTTTTCCATCATCTTTCGTGTCACCTTTGCTGTGTTTGCCTGCTTGAATTGACCTGTGCAAGGGTCTGTAATGGAAGCGAATTTTAAAAGATTGTTTTTCAACTCTGTCTTTGACTGAAAGTAACTTTTCTTGTAAATACAAAAATAAGTTGGAATGCAGAAGATAAGACACAGCTCTAACTAATTTGGTATACAAAGGGGAGGATGGTTCTTGTTTCCAGGTCCAGCCTGGCCACCTGGAGTTGGAAATCATGTGACCACGTTCCCACAGTCCTAAACAGAGAAGCATTCTGTAACTTTCCTTAGCTCTAGATATGGGCTCAGAGCCTAATAAAAAGGGAGGGCTTGTCACAGCAGAGTGGGAGCTCATCTGCGAGTAACGTACGTGCTGAGCAGAAGATCTGTTCCTGGTCTAAGAAGCTCCTGGCTCTCCCTGTGAACCAGGCCTCCCCCAGCTGATGTAAGGACCAGTGATGTTGTATGCATTATTGCTTCTTTTCCTGGTCTAAGAACTCTTTGCATTGCTTAGATGTAGAGACCAGTGATGTAATGATTGTTTAGCTAATCATTGTGTGTATAGAGCTAATCATTGTATATGTCCTAATCATTGTAGAATTTAGCTCCTCTAATAAAGGTTTTCAATTACTTATTACAAATCCAAAATAATCCACAGTAGTCTGTGTCAGTGAGACAGGCTGTAAATCCATAGCAGTTCAGGGTCTTTTGCTCTTCTGTGTTTGTCGATTACACTGACAAGCCATCAGGTTGAAAACTGGCAGACCCCACCAATTCATGAACATCTAGGAAGTTTCTGTATCAGTTCCCACTCAACTGGATCCAACACATTTCTGCTGAGAAATTCCTTTTCCACATTCTCCACACATAGGATGCAGGCTGCAGATATATCTAAGGGAACAGCACCAATCTAGAGCGCAACCAGCTGCTGGAGGAAAACACACTGGCAAGGTACAGGACTACACCAATTCCTGTTCTGCCAACAATGTCACTAAAATTCAGTATTCTGTTTTCAGCTCATGGTTGGAGCGCACAACCCACATGTCTGGATTGGTCTAACATAAGGAAACTATATTACAGAACAACTTAATGGCAATAAGGGAAAAAACAGAGGAAACAAAGTGAAGGAGGGACTGCACTGGTCTGGTAGAACCCAAGGAAAGTTAATTAGCAAAAAAGACTAAATCTTATCTTTACCATCCTTACTAGACCAGACCTGAGCCAAAGGGATGTACCAAGGCTCCACTCAAGGTGGGTTGTATTCTGCAACTCCTGCTTTAGAACCAAGCGCTACCTCCTCCCTGGCACACAGTGTTCAAAGTATGAAGAGTTAGCCATATCACAGCCTTACAGACTTAATCAGAAGATAATGCACGCAACTCAGCACAAGATGTTGCCACACCTCTAGTTGATTCCATTTAATTCTTTGAGGGCACATGGCCCTTTAAAAAAGGCAAAAGCCGAAGCAATTGCACCCTTAAGCCAACAGGCAATGGTGGCCTTGGATGCTGCAATGTCCCATTTGATGGGATGTAAAAGGGCAAACAGTCTAGCTGACCTTCAAAAGTTTATAGTTACCTCCATATAATGCAAGAATGCCAGCCAGTAATCTAGGAACTGAAGAAACCAAAACGCTTCCCTGCAGTTCCTTCTTTCTACATTTTATTTTTACATTTGTACTCAACATTTTCCAGCCTATTGGTAGGTTCAATGTGGCTTACTGGTATCTTTATGTACAGAGTTTATAGGTTATATAGATTCAGTGAAGTCACAATAATCTTGTAGGAGACATGCTGCATGTGTAAGAGCCATTTGTGGCGATACAAACTTAGTTCAGTTCTGTCCTTGGTTGTGATAGTGGAGTGTTGTCCTGTGATTTACTTGGCTACGTTGGGTCGTTGGAAAATAATTCTCTGAATAAATGGGCTTTCAAATGTTTTTGGAATGTTAGGTTTTTCAATACTGTGTTCTAGATTTTGGTGCAGCCGTATTGGAAGCTGGTTGTATATGTGGATCTGTGTTTTAGGCCTTGGCATCTCAGGAAGTAGAGTTTAAGGTATGATCTCGTGCCTATGGTTATGTTGCAGATCGGTAGGCTGGTCACATAGCCCGAAGATGATTCTGTAAGCCAGTGAACAGATCTTGAAGGATATGCGTGCTTTGATAGAGGTCTAGTGTTATCGAATCGGAATTTTCCGAACATGAGTCTAGCTGCTGTATTTTGTGCTGTATGTAATTTCTTTAGGGTTTGTACCTTATATCCTGCATAGATTCCGTTACAGTAGTCGGCATGGGCAAGGACCATAGTTTATATAAGGAAGCAGAATACAACTCTTGGAAAATAGTTTTTTATACGTTTGAGTTTCCACATTATGTTAAACATTTTCTTTGTAGTGTCTGCAGCCTGGCTGTCGAAGGATAGGTTGCAATCAATAGTAACATCTAAGATTTTCAGTTTGCTACTGGAAGGAACGATTCCATGGTGTTGATGGTTGTAAAGTGTTTGGTATTGTGTGTTGATGTGAGAATCAGGCAGTGCATTTTTTCCTTGTTCAATTTCAGTTTGAAGCTCCAAATCCAGATTTGAGATCCGTTGAAAATAACTCCTTACACATGGGACTATATGCATGTCTTTGGTTCCTTGGCAGCAACCATAGAACTGGTACCATGGGCCTGTGCCTCCAAGCACTTGCTATAGTGGTCATTGCTCAACAGAGCTACAAGTTGGCTCTAGTGTTCTCATATCAAACCGGGCTCCAAGTACTTGACTGAGAGGACCCTAGGATGCTTTACTGGAAATTCACCACACAACTGAGAGACTGCAACCATTGTACTGTTCAAAAGATGATCTCTGCCTTCTTTCTTCCTCTGACCTGACTCTTATTGGCCAGCTGTCCAGAAGGACCAAGATATTTTCTTCACAAAGCACTGCTGCTGCCACAACCGCCACCACTATATTGCATAAAAAACATTCAAGGAGATGTAGCCATCCCAAAATGGAAGGGCCAGTGACAGCCCAGAAACACAAACTAAAGAAACTTCTGATGAGGCTGCCAAACAAACATTATGTGAAGATAAGCTTTCTTGAGATCCTCTCCCTGATCCATGGCCACTATGCCAGAACTGCAATATTTCCATTCAGAAATGTGAAACCCAAGTCTCAACTGACACCCTTTAGATCGAAGAAACAGAAAAATGAACCTTCCTACTTTGGTAAAATAAAAAAGTACATCCCCAAACCTCACTGTTCTCTAGAAACAGAAAATCACTGCCCTAACTCCAATAACCTTAATAGGGTGCTTCTTACTGCTACCACCTTTGCAAGCATCCAGAAGAGTTCAACTAAAATGAACCTGTGAGGTGGTGGAAAATTCCAGCTTGTAACTGTGCCTCATCTGACCAGTGGATGTTAGACGTGATGTTATCTGTGCCCTCTCCTCAGAAAAAATGGCTAGCCTGCCTCCTATCTTCAACAAGGAAAGGACACCTTGCCCATCTTTGTGTAGTCCTGAAGGTACCAGGGGCTTGGAACCTTAGCCAGCCCCTTTTCTGTTGGTTTAAAAAAAAAAATTATGTCCTAGACAGAAACTTGAAAGGACCCAGTCATTTCAGGTCAGTAAAAGTCAAACTTCACTCTGCTAGTAACAGTATGAGAAGAAACCTTGAGCTTATCCTCCAGAAATCTCTGGGGTTATGCTTCCCCCACATTATTCACTAGCTTCTCTAAGTCTTCATCAAACAGCAGCTTTCCCGAAAGGGAAGCGTACTGGAGTAGGGTCTTCAAGGCTGTATTTGCTGACCAATTCAGTTGCCACAACAGACATCAGGCTAATGCTGAAATCACACTGCTCCTGGCAGAGGGGCAGATAAGGTCATACAGGGCATCTGTCACGTAAAACGAACCTGTCTCCCACCCAGATTCCCAAGGGCTAACAATACCATCTTCTGATGGTTCCTAGTAGGCTTGCTGTACCCACCACAGGCAAGCCCTGGAGACAGGAACTACAGACTGCTCCTTGGGATTGCTTCAAGAAAGGATTCCCAGTTTATAATCCTGAATATCTTTCAAGGCCATACTGCCCTTTTTTGGAATTGTGCTCACCTTTGTCACCACCATAATCAATGTGTCAACTCTGGACTGCCTCAATTTTTCTCTCTTCTGATACCAAAGGAAACAGCTTGGCCATGACCCTTCCAACCCCGAGACCAGCCTCAGAAACATCTCCCTACACCAAAATCAGAGATTGGATAGCCCAATATATCAGGAATGCGTTGTTTCCTAAACCCCTCTGGAATAGATCTTCATCCAAACTGCATTCAGAACAGGGGCTTCAGAAATATTCAACACTTTAACAGAAAGAGTAATAACATTCAAGAACTCCTTCCTCCTGGAAGAGTATGACCACAGTGGGTCATCTCCTTCCCCTATAGAATGGGTTATCAACCCAGTCCTCGGGACACACCAAGTCAGTCTGGTTTTCAGACTACCCAAAATGAATATGCATGAGATAAATTTACATAGCAAGGAGGTAGGGTATACAAATCTCTCATATGCATATTGTGGGTATCCTGAAAATCTGACTGGCTAGGTGTGTCCTGACGACTGGGTTGAGAACCCTGCCATTCAGAAAGCCCCCCTATTTCCTACACTAGGCATATTGCCTTGCTTGTAAGCTATAGCTGATGCATGGACAGGAATATCAAGTCTGGCTCTTTTAGGTTAAAATCTCCTAGAATCCTGGGCCTCAAACAAAGTTCCTTACCATGCTGGCCCTGAGCAAAAGCTGAATAAAACTCTAGAGAAGAAGTCTCAGGGGTCCCACAAGGTCTCATGGACTTCCCGAGACTTCCCCCAGGAACAAATCAAGATACAGAAGACATCATCCAGGAACCTTTCACAGATCCTGCAGACAAAATGTTCCCATGTTTCCAGTGACAGAAAAAGAGATCTAAAGGGACACAGTGATAAGTGCTCTCCACGGAACTTTAGCTATTCCCCCTCTTTCCAATCAGTCTTACACAAGGCCCACTCCATGTTTACACTGATCTTCTGTCCAGCTGTGGTGCCTCGATAATTGTGCCACTGGCTGAGCCCATCATAATAAAACTACCCTGGTGCAAACAAACAATCTTGCAGGGTTAGTTCTGTGCTGCTCCCAGCACAGCTCGAGTCCTGGCTCTTACTGCTCAGCTGCACATCCTGGCCTTGGACTGACACCAGCTGCAATACCTGTCTCTGTCCCAGAGGCTGTTCCTAACCAGGTTCCCCTCCACAGGAGTCGCTTCCCTGTTCCTCCTGTGGCTAGCTTAAAAGAACACAAAACTGGTTTAAATAAAAGAGCAAACTGCCCTTGAGATGGGGGTCAGGGATTAGGGTTACAATATGGCTCCAGAAAAAGGAGGACACATTGATCCAGTCCGGGTTTTGCTTCCATTGAAAGCCATGGAAGTAAAACCCAGACTGGCTTAATCTGTCCTCCTTTTTCTGGAGTCACATGGTAACCCTAGTCAGGGATGGAGATTCAAACCTTGGATCCACTGGCTAAACCTGGGGGAAATAGAGGGAGGAACCAAGTTTAAACACCAGACCCTAGATTCATCTCTGCCCTTCAAAACTCTACTGGACAACCAGTTCTCCAACTAGTCCAGGTGAATGTGTCCCTGGGTTTCTGCCAGGTACTTGTGATCTGGATTGGCCCCTGTTGGAAGCAGGATACTGGACTAGATGGATCATTGAACTGACCCACTATTCTCATTTATTTATTAATGGCTTGATATACCGTTTTAACGGACATGCAGATCAAAGCGGTTTACCATAAAAAAGGAAAGAAAAGAACTACAATAAGTTAAGACCACTTCAGAACCACTGTACAGCATGCCTGTCACCATCTACCAGAGATAGAGAAATATTGTTGAGCTGTGCCTGCACAGTGCCCTTTTATAGGGCCAAGCATGCAAATGATATGGTCTCTCTCTCTCTGCCATAACCCATTGGTTACCTACTCATTTCCTTTCCTTGAATCCTGCTAGACCCAGTCCAGATATGTAGTATAAATCCATGTCTGCATTGGTCTAGTAAGATAAGAAATTAGACATTTTAATTTCATGCTTCAACATATGGTTTACATGCAGACATAAAAAAATGGAGTCAGTATCTTAATTTATGTACACTGGTCATTGTCTCCTATTTTTAGGATAAAGAAATCTGCTCACCTCTTCCTTCTACTGCCAAAAGATCAGACGCAAACCCAGAAACTGAATATCTAGAACAACTAGTTTTCCCAAGTGATGAATCAAAGCAATCTCCCTAAAGAAAGAAAAGACTTGGGATTATCTTTTCATTCCTTCTTGTAAAACTGACCACTCTCCATGCTAACATTCTGATAATTAAACCATATCACAAACTTTGGATGTCATATTATACTGTACAGCAATCTAAAAGTGGGTGCCCATCTTGGCCAATGCATTTGTATTCCCTGATTTATCTTTACCTGGTACATTTTAATGCATCAGTAAAAAAAAAAAAAAAAAAAAGGTACAGATGGTAAAATTATGTATTACCTGAATTTTCTTTCCTTTAGTTGCAGCAGATGAATCCAGGAACTGGTGGGTTGTATCCGCCTACCAGCAGGTGGAGATAGAGAACACTGAAAGCAGTGACCCTGGACGCCCAGCTCCCTGTCTCCTCAATATAGGTCATATCCCAAAGCAGAGAAACAAAGGGAGACAGAAATAGAACACTCTCCTCACAACAAAAGGGCAACAAGCCAAACAATCAATCTGAAAATTTAACCAAATCCGACTCCATGAACTGAAAAGGAGTTGAATGAACGGTTAAAATTAACTGTCTTTGTCAAATTCTGCTTCTTTTTCTTCTATCTTGCTTAAATGTCTGCAAAATGCCAAAAAACACAGCGGGTAATGAGAAAGTAGGGAGGGATCCTGGATTCATCTGCTGCAACTAAAGGAAAAGAAAATGATCAGGTAATACATAATTTTACCTTCCGTAGCATTAGCAGTAGATGAATACAGGAACTGGTGGGATATACCAAAGCAATCCCTAAACAGGGTGGGAAGATGCCACTCCCTGAGAGAGCACCGCCGTCACAAAACTTGCATCCCTCCTCGCCTCTACATCAAACCTATAATGTTTAACAAACGAATGGCGCAAAGCCCAAGTAGCAGCCCAACAAATATCCTCCAAGGAAAGAGCTGCAGTCTCCGCCAAAGAAGCCGCCTACGCTCGAGTCGAATGAGCTCACAGACCTTCAGGAGGAACGGAACCCTTCAGCAAATACACAGAAGAGATGGCTTCTTTAATCCAGCGAGCAATTGTCGCTTTGGAAACTGCATAACCACGTCTGGACCCAGCAAAGAGAACAAACAAATGATCTGAACACCAGAACTCATTAGTCAATCACAGATACTGCATAAGCGAACGATGCACATCGAGAAGATTCAGCTGAGCAAAGTGATGAGGAAAATCCTCTCTTCGAAAAGAAGAAAGGAAAAGAGGCTGATTTAAGTGAAAGGCTGAAACCAACTTAGGCAAAAAAGAATGAACCGTGTGCAAGGTGACGCCCGAATCCGAAAACTGCAAAAGGGGCTCCCGACAAGATAGAGCCTCCAATTCCGAAACTCTGCGTGCCGAGGAAATAGCCACCAGAAAATGAAGATACATACCTGGAGGTTATTCTCCGAGAACAGCAGGTTGATTGTTCTCACGACTGGGTAACATCCACGGCAGCCCCGAAGAACGGAAATCTTCCTAGCAACAAAAGTTTGCTAGAGCCTTTGAGCGCGCGCAGGCGTGCGCACCTCACCTGTGTGCGATCAGTTCAATAACAAAGCAAAGAGGGAAAGGACAACTCCAAAGGGGAGGCGGGCAGGTATGTGAGAACAATCAGCCTGCTGTCCTCAGAGAATACCTGCTACAGGTATGTATCTTCATTTTCTCCGAGGACAAGCAGGCTGCTTGTTCTCACGACTGGCTATCCCTAGCCCCCAGGATCACTCAAAACAACAAAGAAAGGTCAATTGGACCTCGCAACGGTGAGGACATAACAAGGACTGACCTACGAAGAAACATCTAACTCAGAGTGCAGCCTGGAACAGAACAAAAATGGGCCTAGGAGGGGTGGAGTTGGATTCTAAACCCCAAACAGATTCTGCAGCACCGGCTGCCCAAACTGACTGTTGCATCGGCAATCCTGCTGAAGGCAGTAGTGAGATGTAAATGTGTGGATCGATGACCACGTGGCAACCTTGCAAATATCTTCTATAGTGGCTGACTTCAAGTGGGCCACTGACGCTGCCATGGTTCTAACACTATGAGCCATGACATGACCCTCAAGAGTCAGCCCAGCTTGGGCATAAGTGAAGGAAATACAGCCAATTAGAAATGGTGCGTTTCCCCGACAGCAACTCCTCTCCTGTTGGGATCAAAAGAAACAAACATTTGAGCGGACTGTTTGAAGGGGCTTGTCCGCTCCACATAGAAGGCCAATTCTCTCTTGCAGTCCAATGTGTGCAACTGACGTTCAGCAGGGCAGGTATGAGGACGGGGAAAAAATGTTGGCAAGACAATTGACTGGTTCAGATGGAGCTCCAACACCACCTTCGGCAGGAACTTGGGGTGCGTGCAGAGGACTACTCTATTATGATGGAACTTAGTATAGGGAGCATGGGCTACCAAGGCATGAAGCTCACTGACCCTACGAGCTGAATTAACAGCCACCAAGAACATGACCTTCCAGGTCAAGTACTTCAGATGACAGGAATTCAGTGGCTCAAAAGGAGGCTTCATCAGCTGGGTGAGAACGACGTTGAGATCCCATGACATTGGTGGAGGTTTGACAGGGGGCTTTGACAAAAGCAAACCTCTCATGAAGCGAACAACTAAAGGCTGTCCAGAGATAGGCGTACCCTCTACACGATAATGAAAAGCACTAATTGCACTAAGATGAACTCTTACGGAGTTGGTCTTAAGACCAGACTATGACAAGTGTAGAAGGTATTCAGGGTCTGTGTAGGACAAGAGCAAGGATCTAGCACCCTGGTGTCACAGCAGATGGCAAACCTCCTCCATTTGAAGGAATAACACCTCTTTGTGGAATCTTTTCTAGAAGCAAGCAAGACTTGGGAGACACTCTCAGAAAGACCCAAGGAGGCGAAGTCTACGCCCTCAACATCCAGGCCGTGAGAGCCAGAGACTGGAGGTTGGAATACAGAAGCAAACCCTCGTTCTGAGTGATGGAAAACACTTCAATCTCCACGGTTCTTTGGAGGACAACTCCAGAAGAAAAGGGAACCAAATCTGACGTGGCCAAAAGGGCGCAATCAGAATCATGACCCCGCAGTCTTGCTTGAGTTTCAGCAAAGTCTTACCCACCAGAGGTATGGGAGGATACGCATACAGAAGGCCCTTCCCCCAATGCAGGAGAAAGGCATCTGACGCTAGTCTGTCGTGGGCCTGAAGTCTGGAACAGAACTGAGGGACCTTGTGATTGAGCTGAGTGGCAAAAAGATCCACCGAGGGGATGCCCCACGCTCGGAAGATCTTGCGGGCAACGCCCGAATTGAGCGACAACTCGTGAGGTTGCATTATCCTGCTCAATCTGTCGGCTAGACTGTTGTTTACGCCTGCCATATACGTGGCTTGGAGAAGCATGCCGTGTTGGCGTGCCCAAAGCCACATCTGGACAGCTTCCCGACACAGGGGGCAAGATCCGGTGCCCCCCTGCTTGTTGATGTAGTACATGGCAACCTGAATGTCTGTCCGAATTTGAATAATTTGATTGGACAGCCAATCTCTGAAATCCTTTAGAGCGTACCAGACCGCTCGCAACTCCAGGAGATTGATCTGAAGACCAGATTCCTGGAGGGACCAAACTCCCTGGGTGTGAAGCCCATCTACATGAGCTCCCCACCCCAGGAGGGATGCATCCTATCTACATGAGCTCCCCACCCCAGGAGGGATGCATCAGTTGTCAGCACTTTTTGCGGCTGAGGAATTTGAAATGGACGTCCCAAGGTCAAATTGGATCGAAACGTCCACCACCAAAGGGAATTGTGAAAATCGGTGGACAGCTCGATCACATCCTCTAGATTCCGTACAGCCTGATACCACTGGGAAGCTAGGGCCCATTGAGCCGATCTCATATGAAGACGAGCCATGGGAGTCACATGAACTGTAGAGGCCATATGGGAGAGAAGCCTCAACATCTGCCGAGCTGTGATCTGCTGAGATGCTCTGGCCATGGAAACAAGAGACAGAAGGTTGTCTGCCCTCGCCTCGGGGAGATAGGCATGAGACGCCTGTGAATCCAGCAGAGCTCCTATAAAGTCTAGTTTTTGAACTGGAAGAAGATGGGGCTTTGGATAATTTAGAACAAACCCTAATAGCTCCAGGACCTGAATAGTTATCTGCATGGATTGTAGAGCTCCTCTCTCGGAGGTGTTCTTTACCAGCCAATCGTCGAGGTAAGGAAACACATGCACCCCCAGTCTGCATAGCGACGCTGCAACCACCGTTAGGCATTTTGTAAACACCCTGGGCGCAGATGCGAGACCAAAGGGCAGCACACAATACTGGAAGTGCTGTGTTCCCGGGAAGTATCGGGATGTGTGTGTAAGCATCCTTTAAGTCCAGAGAGCATAGCCAATCGTTTTCCTGAATCATGGGAAGAAGGGTGCCCAGGGAAAGCATCCTGAACTTTTCTCGGGCCAGGAATTTGTTCAGGGCCCTTAGGTCTAGGATGGGACGCATCCCCCCGTTTTTCTTATGCACAAGAAAGTACCTGGAATAGAATCCCTTCTTGCCCTGGTGGAACAGGCTCAACCGCACTGGCGCTGAGAAGGGCAGAGAGTTCTTCTGCAAGTACCTGCCTATGCTGGAAGCTGAAGGACTGTGCTCCTGGTGGGCAATTTGGAGGTCTGGAGATCAAATTGAGGGAGTACCCTAATCGGACTATTTGAAGAACCCACTGATCGGTGATTATGAGAGGCCACCTTTGGTGAAAATATTTTAACCACCCCCCGACCGGTAGGTCGTCCGGCACAGGTGCTTTTACAGCGGCTATGCTCATCTGGAGCCAGTCAAAAGCCCGTCCCTTGCTTTTGCTGGGGAGCTGCAGGGGCCGGTCTGGGCGCACGCTGTTGATGCGAACGAGCGCACTGGTGCTGAGCCTGAGAAGGCTGTTGGGAAGGCGGATTATACCTACGCTTATTGTAAGCATAGGGAGCATTCTTCCTTCCCCGGAAAAACCGTCTACCTGTTGAGGTAGATGCTGAAGGCACCCCGTGGGAGAGCTTGTCGAGGGTGGTTTCCCGCTGGTGGAGCTGCTCTACCACCTGCTCGACTTTCTCGCCAAAAATATTATCCCCCCGGCAAGGAACATCCACAAGCCGCTGCTGGACTCGATTGTCCAGGTCAGAGGCACGCAGCCATGAGAGTCTGCGCATTACTATACCTTGAGCAGCGGATCTGAATGCAACATCAAAAGTGTCGTAAGCATCCCTGGACAGGAATTTGCAACACGCCTTCAGCTGCCTGATCACCTCCTGAAAATGCCTGGCGTGCTCCACAGGGAGCTTGTCCATCAAGTCCGCCAGTTACTTCACATTGTTCCGCATGTGGATGCTCGTATAGAGCTGGTAAGACTGAATTCTGGACACGAGCAAAGAGGAGTGATAGGCCTTCCTCCTAAAAGAGTCCAGGGTTCTAGATTCTCGTCCCGGGGGCGCCGAGGCAAAATCTCTAGAACTCCTTGCTCTCTTGAGAGCGGAATCCACAACCATAGAATCGTGAGGTAACTGCATCCTCATCAACTCAGGTTCTCCATGAATCCGATATTGGGACTCACTTGTTCTGGGAATGGTGGGATTAGTTAGTGGTTTCATCCAATTCCTAAGCAATGTCTCCTTAAGGACATTATGCAAAGGGACAGTGGATGACTCCTTAGGTGGAGAATGATAGTCAAGGACATCGAGCATCTCAGTCCTGGGCTCATCCACAGACACCGCAGGGAAAGGAATGCCCACAGACATTTCCCGGACAAATGAGGAGAAAGAAAGACTCTCTGGGGGAGAAAGCTTTCTTTCTGGTGAAGGAGTAGGATCAGAGGAAAAACCACAAGACTCCTCAGAACAGAAATATCTGGGATCCTCCTCTTCCTCCCACGAGGCATCCTCTTCGGTGTCGGACAAGCGTTCTCTGACTGCAGTCCGAAACCGGGCCCGTCTCGACGCCGAGGAACCCCGTCCTCGATGGCGATGTCGAGAAGTCGACTCCCGTGCCGGCGGCGATAAAGCTCCCTCCAGCGATGTCGACGGGGAGTCGACCTGTGTGGCAGCCGAGACTGATACCGCAAGCGGTATCGGCATCAGGGACTGCACCACAGGAACAGAACCAGCCACCGCTTCCATCGACTGTACCGAGGGCGCAAGCACCCCCGGTACCGGAACAGACTGACGCAGCAGCCCTTTCAGAAGACCTGGGAGAATGGCTCGGATGCGCTCATCCAGAGTGTCTGCTGGGAAAGGCTGTGGGGCCGGTGCAGGAGTCGGAGGCAGAATCTGCAAAGGGCAAGGCGGTATCGGGCTGTCCGAGCTCCCAGTACCGTGTCTAGAAGGAGACCCGATAGCGATGCTACTTAGCCTTTGCTCGAGGCACGTCATCAGTACTCCTTGGTACCGATGGGGACGTGGAATCCACACGCCTGCTCGGGGTCGGGTCCGAAAGTGGTCAGTCTTGGTGGGCCTGCACAGCAGGAGTCTTCGAGGCAGGTGGAGACCCACTCGATGGCTCATTGCTCCCAGCGTGTGGTGGTATCTGGACAGCCATTACCTGCGCTCCCGATGTTGATGCCATCTCCAGTGCAGACATCGACGACGCCGACCACAGTACTGATGTCGAAGTCCCGCGCAAAGCTCCAAACAGACGGTCCCGCTGAGCTTGTCTCGACGCCTGTGCCCGCTTTTTAAGGCTAAGACACAACTTACACGCGTCTGGGCGATGGTCGGGCCCAAGGCACTGGATACACCACAAGTAGGCATCGGTACCTGAGATTGCCCGGTTGCATCGAGCACACTTCTTGAAGCCACTGGGAATCCTCTATGTCATGGACGGAAAAATAGCGGCGGCGAAGTCAAAGTTCTCGATGGTGCCAAAGAAAAGGGCACAAAAAAAGAGAAATGTGTACGCGCGGCCTAAGAGGGCCGCGACGAAAGCGAAAAGAAACTTAAGAGGGGACAAAACCTACCTAAGAATAAAGGGTTCCTTTTTTTCTTTTGAAGGGAAAACAGCTCAAACAAGAGCAAAAAAGAAAGAAAAAGCGGAAAAACCGCGAAGACGAAGGCTCTTTACTGGGCGAAAAACAGAGAGAGACCGCAAGCAGCCTCTCCCTCACCGCGGAAAGAAAGAAAACTGATCGGGGCACGACGGGCGGGAAGATGGCCACGCATGCGCGGTGCTCTCGCCTGCGCTCGAAGGCTCTAAGCAAACTTTTGTTGCTAGGAAGATTTCCGTTCCTTGGGGCTGCCGTGGACTTCACCCAGTTGTGAAAACAAGCAGCCTGCTTGTCATCGGAGAAACACTGTCTTCAAAGTTAGGGTATGATACATACCTGTAGCAGTTGTTCTCCGAGGACAGCAGGCTGATTGTTCTCACGACTGGGTGACGTCCGCGGCAGCCCCCACCAACCGGAAAGAAGCTTCGCGGTTGTCCTCGGAGAACAACTGCTACAGGTATGTATCATACCCTTTCTCCGAGGACAAGCAGGCTGCTTGTTCTCACGACTGGGGTATCCCTAGCTCTCAGGCTCACTCAAAACAAGAACCCAGGTCAATTGAACCTCGCAACGGCGAGGGTACAACAGAAATTGACCTACGAAGAACAACTAACTGAGAGTGCAGCCTGACCAGAATAAATTCGGGTCCTGGAGGGTGGAGTTGGATTTACACCCCAAACAGATTCTGCAGCACCGACTGCCCGAACCGACTGTCGCGTCGGGTATCCTGCTGGAGGCAGTAATGAGATGTGAATGTGTGGACAGATGACCACGTCGCAGCCTTGCAGATCTCTTCAATAGTGGCTGACTTCAAGTGGGCCACCGACGCTGCCATGGCTCTGACACTATGAGCCGTGACATGACCCTCAAGAGTCAGCCCAGCCTGGGCGTAAGTGAAGGAAATGCAATCTGCTAGCCAATTGGAGATGGTGCGTTTCCCGACAGCGACCCCTAGCCTGTTAGGGTCGAAAGAAATAAACAATTGGGCAGACTGTCTATTGGGCTGTGTCCGCTCCAAGTAGAAGGCCAATGCTCTCTTGCAGTCCAATGTGTGCAACTGACGTTCAGCAGGGCGGGTATGCGGCCTGGGGAAGAATGTTGGCAAGACAATTGACTGGTTAAGATGGAACTCCGACACCACCTTCGGCAGGAACTTTGGGTGGGTGCGGAGCACTACTCTGTTGTGATGAAATTTGGTATATGGAGCATGAGCTACTAGGGCTTGAAGCTCACTGACCCTACGAGCTGAAGTAACTGCCACCAAGAAAATGACCTTCCAGGTCAAGTACTTCAGATGGCAGGTATTCAGTGGCTCAAAAGGAGGTTTCATCAGCTGGGTGAGGACGACGTTGAGATCCCATGACACAGTAGGAGGCTTGATAGGGGGCTTTGACAAAAGCAAGCCTCTCATGAATCGAACGACTAAAGGCTCTCCAGAGATGGCTTTACCTTCCACACGATAATGGTAAGCACTAATCGCACTAAGGTGATTCCTTACTGAGTTGGTCTTGAGGCCAGACTCTGATAAGTGCAGAAGGTATTCAAGCAGGTTCTGTGCAGGGCAAGAACGAGGTTCTAGGGCCCTGCTCTCACACCACACGACAAACCTCCTCCACTTGAAAAAGTAACTCTTTTTAGTGGAATCCTTCCTAGAGGCAAGCAAGACCCGGGAGACACCCTCAGACAGACCCAACGCAGTAAAGTCTACGCCCTCAACATCCAGGCCGTGAGAGCCAGGGACTGAAGGTTGGGGTGCAGCAACGCTCCGTCGTTCTGTGAGATGAGAGTCGGAAAACACTCCAATCTCCACGGTTCCTCGGAGGACAACTCCAGAAGAAGAGGGAACCAGATCTGACGGGGCCAAAAAGGCGCTATCAGAATCATGGTGCCGCGGTCTTGCTTGAGCTTCAGTAAGGTCTTCCCCACCAAAGGTATGGGAGGATAAGCATACAGGAGGCCGGTCCCCCAATGGAGGAGAAAGGCATCCGACGCTAGCCTGCCGTGTGCCTGAAGTCTGGAACAGAACAGAGGCAGCTTGTGGTTGGTCTGAGAGGCGAAAAGGTCCACCGAGGGGGTGCCCAACACTCGGAAGATCTTGCGTACCACTCTGGCATGGAGCGACCACTCGTGCGGTTGCATGACTCTGCTCAGTCTGTCGGCCAGACTGTTGTTTACGCCTGCCAGGTACGTGGCTTGGAGGAGCATGCCGAACCGACACGCCCAACGCCACATCCCGACGGCCTCCTGGCACAGGGGGCGAGATCCGGTGCCCCCCTGCTTGTTGACGTAATACATTGCAACCTGATTGTCTGTCCGAATTTGGATAATTTGGCAGGACAGCCGATCTCTGAAAGCCTTCAGTGCGTTCCAGATCGCTCGGAGCTCCAGGAGGTTGATCTGCAGACCCTTTTCCTGGAGGGACCACAGACCCTGGGTGTGAAGCCCATCGACATGGGCTCCCCACCCCAGGCGAGATGCATCCGTCGTCAGCACTTTCGTGGGCTGCGGAATTTGGAATGGACGTCCCAGGGTCAAATTGGTCCGTATGGTCCACCAGAGCAGTGAAGTGCGGCAACTGGTGGAGAGGCGGATGACATCTTCTAGATTCCCGGTGGCTTGGAACCACTGGGAAGCTAGGGTCCATTGAGCAGATCTCATGTGAAGACGAGCCATGGGAGTCACATGAACTGTGGAGGCCATATGACCCAGAAGTCTCAACATCTGCCGAGCTGTGATCTGCTGAGACGCTCTGGTCTGCGAAGCCAGGGCCAAGAGATTGGTGGCCCTCGCTTCGGGAAGGTAGGCCTGAGCCGTCTGGGAATTCAGCAGCGCTCCTATGAATTCCAGAGACTGAGTTGGCTGGAGATGGGACTTTGGGTAATTTATCACAAACCCCAGCAGCTCCAGAAGTTGAATAGTGCACTGCATGGACCGGAGGGCTCCTGCCTCCGAGGTGTTCTTGACCAGCCAATCGTCGAGGTATGGGAACACGTGCACTCCCAGCTTGCGTAGGTAGGCCGCTACCACCACGAGGCATTTGGTAAACACTCGTGGGGCAGAGGCGAGCCCAAATGGCAGCACACAATACTGAAAGTGGCGTGCGCCCAGGCGGAATCTGAGATACTGTCTGTGAGCTGGCAGTATCGGTATGTGAGTATATGCGTCCTTTAAATCCAGGGAACATAGCCAATCGTTTTTCTGAATCATTGGCAGAAGGGTGCCCAAGGAAAGCATCCTGAACCTTTCTTTGACCAGGAATTTGTTCAGGCCTCTCAGGTCTAGGATGGGACGCATCCCCCCTGTTTTCTTTTCCACAAAGAAGTACCTGGAATAGAATCCCTGCCCTTCCTGCCCGGGTGGTACGGGCTCGACCGCATTGGCGCTGAGAAGGGCGGAGAGTTCCTCTGCAAGTACCTGCTTGTGATGGGAGCTGAAAGACTGAGCTCCCGGAGGACAATTTGGAGGCAGGGAGGCCAAATTCAGGGCGTATCCGCACCGCACTATTTGGAGAACCCACTGGTCGGAGGTTATGAGAGGCCACCTTTGGTGAAAAAATTTTAACCTCCCCCCGACCGGCAGATCGTCCGGTACGGACACTTGTAGGGCGGCTATGTTCCCGTGGATCCAGTCAAAAGCCCGTCCCCGGCTTTTGCTGTGGAGGCGCAGGGGGCTGCTTAGGCGCACGCTGTTGACGAGAACGAGCGCGCTGGGGCTGTCCCTGTGCCTGACGAGGCCTTCGGGCCGGCTGGTTGTACCTACGCTTTGCAAAAGAATAGGGTGCAGCCTGCCGTGCCCGGGAAAAACGCCCACCCGTGGGGGCGGATGCTGAAGGCGCCCGGTGGGAGAGCTTGTCGAGAGCGGTTTCCCGCTGATGCAGTTGGTCCACCATCTGCTCGACCTTCTCACCGAAAATGTTATCCCCCCGGCAAGGGACGTCGGCCAGTCTCTGCTGGGTGCGGTTGTCCAGGTCAGAGGCGCGCAGCCATGAGAGCCTGCGCATCACTATACCTTGGGCCGCAGCACGAGATGCCACGTCACAGGTGTCAAAAATACCCCTGGACAGGAACTTTCTGCATGCCTTCAGCTGCCTGACCACCTCCTGATAAGGCCTGGACTGCTCCGGCGGGAGCTTCTCGACCAGGTCCGCCAGCTGTTGCACATTGGTCCGCATGTGGATGCTCATATAGAGCAGGTATGACTGGATGCGGGTCACGAGCATGGAGGATTGGTAGGCCTTCCTCCCAAACGAGTCCAGAGTGCGAGACTCCCGCCCCGGGGGCGCCGAGGCGGTATCCCTCGAACTCCGTGCCCTCTTGAGAGCAGAATCCACGACCGCTGAGTCATGGGGCAATTGGGGCCGCATGAGCTCTGGGTCGGAGTGGATCCTGTACTGGGACTCTGCTTTCTTGGGAATGGTGGGGTTAGTTAATGGTCGCACCCAGTTCCGAAGCAGTGTCTCCTTCAGGACATTGTGCAGCGGCACCGTGGAGGACTCTCTAGGTGGTGATGGATAGTCGAGGACCTCGAGCATCTCGGCCCTCGGCTCTTCCACAGAGACCACGGGGAAGGGAATGCTGATAGACATATCCCGCACAAAAGAGGCAAAGGAGAGACTCTCAGGAGGTGAGAGCTTCCTCTCCGGTGAAGGCGTGGGGTCCGAGGGAAGGCCCGTAGACTCCTCTGAGGAGAAATATCTAGGGTCCTCCTCTTCCCCCCACGAGTCCTCATCCTCGGTATCGGACATTAGCTCATGTAGCTGAGTCCTGTACCGGGCCCGGCTCGACGTCGAGGCACCGAGGTCTCGGTGTCGTCGAGCGGTGGACTCCCGCGCCGGCGGGGACGGAGCTCCCTCCATCGACGTCGACGGGGACTCCACCTGCGTGGCAGTCGAGACCGGCACCGCAAGCGGCGGCGGTGTCGACAGCCCCGGCGCCGGGCTAGAGCTCGCCGGCGCCACAGTCATCGGCGCCGAGGGCGCAAGCACCCCCGGCGCCGGCACAGCCTGGCGCATCAGCCCTTCCAGGATCCCCGGAAGGATGGCTCTGAGGCATTCGTCCAGGCCCGCTGCCGGGAAAGGCGGTGGGGCCGGTAAGGGTGTCGGTGCCGGAAGCTGCTGGGAGCCAGGAGACGGCACCGAGGTGCCGGAACCCCGACGCGTCGGTACCTCCACAACCGACGGAGACCTCTCCTCTCGACGATGACGCTTCGGCGTCGACTCCTCTTCGGGATGCACCGAGGGCGTCCGGTGACGACGCTTCTTATCCTTTTTTCGATGCACGTCACCGGCGCCGGAGGGCATGGAGGAGGAGGAGGTCGATCCCCCTCGGTCTCGAGGCACCGGGTCAGACAGGGGTCGGTCCCGTGGCTCACGAGCTGAGGGAGTGACCGGGGCCGACTGCCCACGCGGCCTCTCAACCCCACTCTCACCGACGGACCGGCGGGCCAACGGGACCTGTTCTCCTGGGGTCGCTGCCATCGGTGCCGATGTCTCGGGCATCGATACCGGTACCGAAGAACCGGCCTTCGATACCGATGCCGTCGAGGTCGACGTCGAGGGGCCGGCGCAAGTTCCAAAAAGACGGTCCCGCAGAACTTGCCTCGCAACCTGAGTCCGTTTCCGGAGACCGAGACACAAAGCACACGACTTGAGATTGTGCTCCGGCCCGAGGCACTGGAGGCACCAAGCGTGGGTGTCGGTCTGCGAGATCGGCCGGCCGCAGCGACCACACTTTTTAAATCCACTCGGGACCTTCGAGGACATCGACGGAAAAATCGCGTCGGCGAAGTCAAAGTCGTCAATGGTGGCTAAAATCACACCACGAAAAGATAAACGACCGAGCGACCACTAGGCCGCAACGTGGCGTCCCCGCTGGAAGCGAGGGAAAAGGGGAGCGCGTGCTCCTCACGCGCAGAGATTTTCTTTTTTTTTTTTTTTAACAAACAAGAAAAGGGAAAACCGAACGGTAATCCGAGCGAAGCGACGATCCGCGTAAACGCGGTCGAAAAATCCGGCGGCTGAAACAGAGAGAGTGGCAGAAGCACAACTCTCTCCAGTCGCGGAAAAAAAGGAACTGGCGGGAGCGGTCGCGCACGGGCGGGAAGACGGCCGCGCATGCGCGGTGGGCGTGCCCTGCGTGCCGACCGTCCCGCGAAGCTTCTTTCCGGTTGGTGGGGGCTGCCGCGGACGTCACCCAGTCGTGAGAACAAGCAGCCTGCTTGTCCTCGGAGAAAGATCTTTCACCGAAGCGGCACCCAACAGCTCAAATGGGGCTCCCTGAAGAGCACTAAGGATTAAATTCAACTTCCAAGACAGACAAGGACTCTGAAAAGGAGGTGGAGCGAACCTTTCAGAAACTGCACCATGTCTGAATGAGCTGTGAAACACTGGCAAGGAGCCCTCGGAAACAAGCTAGTGCAGCAACCTGCACCCAGAGTTATAAGCCAGCCCCTTTTTTAGACCATCCTGCAGAAAGGCTAAAATCTGAGAAATCAAGGCCTTAAAGAGAGACCAACCACGTTAGGCACACCACGCCTCAAACGTGAGCCACACCCGGGCATAAGCTGAAGTAGTAGAACATTTACGAGCACGGAGCAACGTGGCATCACTGACTCATAACCTTTCTTCTTCAATTTCGCCCTCTCAAGAACCAAGCTGTAAGAGCAAAGCAGGAGACATCCTCCATCTGAACCGGGCCTTGATGAAGTAACCCCGGAAAAAGCGGAAGCTGCAGCAGAGTCTACAAGCAGTCGCATGAGATTGGCATACTAAAGCCAACGAGGCCAGTCTGGGGCTACCAACACCACACGACTCTGATGGCTCCTGATCCGATGCAGGAGACGTCCAATTAGCGGCCAAGGAGGGAAGGTGTAGAGGAGACTGACTGTCGGCCAATGTTGGACGAGAGCGTCCAGACCTGCCAAATCTGACTCTCACCTTCTGCTGAAGAATGCTGGCACTTTTGCATTCCGTTTGCTCGCCATGAGATCCATTACCGGAGTGCCCCACTGCTGATAGATTAGCTGAAAGTCCTTCGACGAAAGTTCCCACTCCGCCAGATCGAGAAGATTCTGGATGAGGAACTTGGCTTGCAAGTTGCGCCGTTGAAAGACAAAGAAGACGGCCTTCCGCCCAAAGAAGCAGGTTGGCTGCCTCTGAGGCCAAAGCTACACTCTGAGTGCCTTCCTAGCGATTTATGTAAGCTACCGCCAACGTGTTGTCTGACAGGACTCGAACCGCTTGACCCTCCAGAAGATCTTGGAAATCCTGGAAAGCTAGGTTGATTGCTCTCAGTTCCGGGCGGTTGACGGACCACTTTTCCTCCATCTGAGACCATAGTCCCTGAGTCACCCAATGAAGACAATGCGCTCCCCAGCCTGAGAGACTGGCATCCGTCACCACAATAACCCAAGGAGGAGACGCTAAAAGCATCCCCCTCCGTAGGTTGCTGGCACAGAGCTACCAGGCCATGCTGCCTCTGGCACCCGGAAGGCACACCAGACAACAAAGATAATTCTGATTGATTGTTACATTTGTACCCCACACTTTCCCACTCATGGCAGGCTCAATGCAGCTTACATGGGGCAATGGAGGGTTAAGTAACTTGCCCAGAGTCACAAGGAGCTGCCTGTGCCGGGAATCGAACTCAGTTCCTCAGGACCAAAGTCCACCATCCTAACCACTAGGCCACTCCTCCACTGAGACATGGGAGACCAGCGACTTAACAAGGCGCGCTGGAGAGGACACATATGAGCCCTGGCCCACGGAACTACTTCCAGAATGTCCATCATCGATCCTAGAACTTGCACGTACTCCCAAGCTCGAGGATGAGAGGACTGCAACAGACTGCGAACAAAGCTTGAGCCTCCTGCTCTCCAGCAAGAAGACCTGTCCCCGAACCGTATCAAATAGCACCCCCAGATATTCCAACATCTGGGAGGAAAGTAAATGGCTTTTGGGAAAGTTGATCACCCAGCCAAGGGACTGAAGAAACTCGATGACTCGCGAGGTCGCGATCAAACTTTCCTGAGATGAATCCGCCCGAATGAGCCAATCGTCGAGATACGGATGAACTCGGATTCCTTCTTTCCGAAGAGAGGCCGCCACCATAACCATTACTTTGAAAAAAATATGAGGCGCCATGGCTAGGCCAAAAGGGAGAGTGCAAAACTGAAAATGGCGCCCCAAAACAGCGAAGCCTGATGAGGGGGCCAAATGGGTATGTGTAAATAGGCCTCTTTCAAATCCAAGGCACTGAGAAACTCTCCTAGCTGAACAGAGGAGATCACCGATCGAACTGTCTCCACATGGAAGTGATGAACCCGGATGCAATCGTTCACTTTCTGGAGGTCGAGAATAGGCCTGAAGGTGCCCCCTTTGCGAGAGACAACAAAGTAAATTGAATACCGGCCAGTGCCCCATTCGGTTCGTGAAACAGGGACTACCGCCCCGATATCCAACAGCGTTTGAAGGGTATCCTGAATGGCCTGCTTCTTGGAGAACGTGACACAGAGAGACTCCAAAAATCCGTCTCCAACGGGAAAGGTAAACTCTAACTTGTAGCCGTCTTTTATAATATCCAAGACCCCCCTGGTCGGACGTTATAGTGGCCCACACCTCGTGATAGAGGGACAGCCGACCCCCTATAGCAACAGTCGAGGGATGGACCTGTGCCCCATCATTGGGGAGGCCTACTGGTAGCCTGAGTTCTGTTGGCAGCTCCCGACGCTCTTTTATCGTTCCGAAAGGAAGGCTTCTGCTGGAACTGGGAACGCTGAAAGGAAGTAGTACGACCCAGACGATAATGGCGCATCTCACGAAATTGAGGTCTAGCCGCATTAGATTTAGGAGCAGACCTAGGCCTGTCCTCAGGGAGACGGTGAGATTTAGACTCTCCCAAATCCTTCCCGAAAAGCAACTTCCCACGAAAGGGAAACCTCGTGAGACGCTGCTTAGAAGCCATATCAGCAGCCCAGTGACGCAGCCAAAGCAAACGCTGAGCTGACACCACCAGAGCCATCTGTTTGGCCGAGGCCCTGACCAAATCATAAAGAGCATCCGCTAAATAAGCGAGCACTGGCTCCATCGGAGCAGCAGCCAAAGACCCAGAGGTCGAATTCTGATCTTGTTCTAGACTCTGTTGAAACCAGGCCAGAAAAGCTCTGGCCGCATAAGAACCACAAACAGCCACCTGTAAGGTTAACGCGGCCACCTCAAAGGAACGCTTAAGGGAAGCTTCAAGACATCTGTCCTGCATGTCCTTAAGTGACACTCCCCCTTCCACCGGGAGAGTGGTTTTCTTGGTGACAGCAGTCACCAAAGCATCCACCTTAGGCAGAGAAAAGGCCTCCAGGGAAGAGGGAGCCACCGGATAGAGGCAGTCATTGCCATAGCCACTTTTAAATACCCCTCAGGGTCAGCCCACTGAGCGGAAATAAGTTCTTGAATAGACTCGTGCATGAAAAAGGCCCTAGAGGGTTTCCTCGTGCTCGCAATCCGAGAATTAAACGCAGCCATGGACAGTTCTTCATGGATTGGAAATATTAAGAGCTGCTAAAGCTTCGTATACGAGAGAAGAAAGCTCCTCACGATGAAAAATGCGCAGAGCAGCAGGATCATCCTGCTCCCCCAGCAGAGGCTCACCCTCCTCAAAGTCTTCCAATTTAGAGGGTCTAGAGGATTACCCAGACCCCATCGCCACTGAAGGTGGGGAAGACCCAGGCATCCCGGACTCCCCCCCCCCCCCCCAATCAGGGAGAACAGACAAACGTCTGCGTTTAGAAGCCATGTACTCAGCAGACAAAGGAAAACCAAAAATCCTCCTGAGAAACCAGGACCTCCCTGGGTTCAAAAGTGGACTGAGGGAAATAAAGAGTCCCCGAAGACATACCCCTCCTGAGCAAATAAGCCTGGTGCAATTACAGAACAAAATCGGGGGAAAATCGCATCTCAAACCCAGCAGGGCAAAAAGCACCACTGAAAGCACCAGTAGGCGTTGCAGCGCCGCTGAAGCGGGAAGACTCCAGAGGAGAAAAAAGTGCGGGCTCTAAAGGTGCTTCCGAAAGCGCTGCAGAACTGAGGGCTGCGTGGTCCAAAACGCGGGCATAGTCACTACTCAGCTGCCCTGCCTCTGCCGTCGCTTCAGCGCACCGTGCCATGCAGAGTACCGCTACCGAACTGCGAGAGCCGCAGCGGGAACACTTCTTCACCGCCTCCGCAGCCATAACAGATGCAAACGTGCTCGCCGGACCCCGCCGCCCCAACAAGAAGTGCGAGGTACTCACCGGCGCCAGAGGAAACCGTATGGAACGGCTGACACTCTCACGAGGAGCCCACAATGGTACTCCCGTCATCCCCACCACAGCCTGAAAGAAATCTGAGCCAAAACAGCCGATTCCAGCAGAGAAAAAACGAATTCTGTTTCACCTTCAGCACTTTAAGCAAGAATGAGTAAAAGGGCTATCAGGCTTTTCTCTGTAGATTTTTTTTATTTTAATTGGCTGCCAGGAGAGATTGATTTTTTTTTTTTTTGCAGCAAACAGGGAGGCAACAGAAAGAGAAGGAGATAGGTGTAGGACAGGGACCTGCAGCACAAGTATGTCCTTAAGGTCGGCACCCTCAGCCAGACGCCCCCATACTCAACTGGCCAAAGGGCCCAGGAGAACCCCAAGAATCCAGGAGCTGGTAAGGATCCGTCTACCACCTGATGGAGATTAACACATATTTTCAAAGCACTTAGCCTTCCAAAGTTCCATAGGTTTCTATGGAACTTTGGAAGGCTAAGTGCTTTGAAAATGAGCCCCAGAGCAGACAGGGAGCTGGGCGTACAGGGTTACGGTTTTCAGTGTTCTATATCTCCACCTGCTGGTAGGCGGATACAACCCACCAGTTCCTGGATGCATCTGCTGCTAATGCTAAGGAATAACAGATAGTATTTGTGCATACTCAATAAGCCATGATGGTGGTCTTGCTAATCAAGTTATTTTTAACCAAACCTCAGGGCTCTGTTTATTAAGGTGAGCTAGTGTTTTTAGCGTGTATCAACGCTAGAGACACCCATATATTTCTATAGGTGTTTCTAGCCTTAGTGCACACTAATTTTTAGCACGTGTTAAAGATGTTAGCGCGCCTATACTGCAGCTTAGTAAACAGGGTCCTCAATTTGCTAGTGATGTTTTGTGTGGGAGGACTGCCAGAACAAACCCTTTTAATCGTCTTTTTCAAATCAGAATGGTTCTACTTCTATCATGCCAGTATCAGTTTCAGGTAACACTGTTTATACTCATATTCTACTTCTATCATGCCAGTATCAGTTTCAGGTAACACTGTTTATACTCATATTAGGGAAATTAACAGTGGAAATTAACTTCTAAATCCAAGCATAGCTAATTGTAAGCCAAAAGCAACTGTCATTTCTGATAGCCAGAAAATCAAATATACCTTGGAAATTTCTTCTGCAGTTTCAGTGCAAACAGTGCCTTCCTTGTCGCCACATAGAAGGTCACTGCTTAGGTGGATGCTTGATAGAGTCTCTTTATCTTCTGATGACGTTAAGCTGATGTCTCCTTCAACTAGCCTTTTTCTCTTAGATGATGGCTCTCCATTAAGTTGTGTTTTTGAATTTTGTTTCTTGAATGGGCTCTTGCTTTCTGTTGTATTTCATACAATATTTCATTAAGCATAAGCATCACTACACACAGTATATCAGAATACCTGCTGATTCAGATTTGGGCTAAAATTATTATTCCACCTCTAAGGAATTTCTATTGCTGAATTCATTGCAACAAACAGTCCTAATTACACTACAAAATGCTGTATGAAAGACAATATTAAAACAATCACGTCTCTACAAAATCTCCTTACTTTTTGTCACCACATATTCTCTCTCTTCCTCAGGGAACTCAAGAACGTTGATATTCTCGTCGTTTTCTTCCAATGACTGGAAAGAGGATCTGAATACAGAGATTTTCTTTTTGAATGAAGAGCTATATGGAGATTTAATTATAGGACATCTATAAGGGCTAACCTGGAAAAAAAAAAGTTTCATGTCAAAACACTGCCATATACTTTATTTACTGCTAAGGACTATACAGTTCTAAAATGGTGATGGGAGAAGGAAAAGACAATGCTATCCAAGTTGACTAGCAGTTTGTCTATCAGGCACAAAGGCTTGTTCTGATGTGCAACAAAATGTAATAAAAATTTGGTTAAACAATACAAACTTAATACACGACCGCAGGAAACGGTGCTTTGCTAAAGATGCAGATGACTGGACACATTTGCAGTTAATGTTACAGGACTCGGGAGGGTGGGAGGGTTAAGTGCCAGTTGCTATTGTTATGAGCAGAGAGGGAGAGGTTGGAGTGGGTAAGGTGGGTTTTGAGGTGGGGGAGACAAGGAGTGGTTTTGTTTTTGTTCTTCTTTTGAACATATTGTGAGAAACAGGGAAACTACAAGTCCCAGAATGCATTGCAAGACAGGAGTATCAGGACAGGGAAAATCTTCAGATTCAGGAAGGAGAAGAGGGGTTTGATTGGGAAATGGAATCAGCTGAGGAGAGTGTGGAACACCCGAGTGAGGGGGTGGAGAATGAGGGGATAGAATGGGAGAACAAGTAGAGGGAGAAGAATTGGAGGAGGAGATGGAGGTTGGAGCAGGAGTTACTGTGGGAGAAGAGTGACTGCTGGAAGTGCCCAAAGGAAAACAATAGTAGCCAACAGAGATCCGGAGGGTGGATGTCAGGAGGTAAATGCTGACAAATGAGGGTGGTGGATCTTTAAAGCCTGGCTGGCCCAAGTGAACTGTGTTTTGAGGCCTGACCCAATGAACTGTGTTACAGCTGGATTAAAGCAGAGCAGTGAATGGAATGGATTAATCCAGCTGCTTAAAGACACATAAGGAACTGAACGGAACTTTGTTTTTTTTTTCTTCTTGGTTTGTTCTTATGGGAGTTGGCTTCTGGAAGGTGTTTTGGAGAACTGCATTCATATATGCACTAGAAGCGAATTCGAAGAAGTGAGTCTGGCTACAGATTATCTCTCAACTAGTAAAAAAAGGCCCGTTTCGTTATGAAATGAAACGGGCGCTAGCAAGGCAATCCCCCACCCTTCCTCGCTGTCTCGCTCTGTCCACTCTGAGTTCCAGACCCCCCTCCCACCCTCCCTCCCATTTCAAGGCTGGCCTGCCTCCCTCCCAGTTCAAGGCCCCCTCCCTCCCCCCTCCCAGTTCAAGGCCTCCCAGCCTCCCAACCACCCATTTCAAAGCCCCCTCACGCCCCTCCCACCGAGTTCCAGACTCCCCCCTCCCTCCAATTTTAACACCCCCCCTCCGCGTTACGGACCCCCCCTGCCGCAACCCCCTCGACACCCCCCTTCCAGATGAAAACACTCCCCCGCCACCGTCGCGTACCTGTGCTGACGGGGGACCCTAACCCCCAACAGCCGAAGTTCTGTTTTCGTCTGTGCCGGCTTGTTGCTTGCTGAATGATCATCTGTTGAAGTTTCTGTGCGTGCGGTCTGATGTCAGACTGGGCCTTCTGAACTTCTCCTTCAAATAGCTCATCTCTTTGCCCCCTAACAATTCTTGCAACACTGGCAAGAAGATGGACATGGCAAAGAAGGGTTCCCAACAAGATGCCTGAAACGCCCAAATCCTCCTAGCCAAACATATAGCCACTAGAAACACTGTCAGTCTTGCAACCTGAAATCCATCAGAAGCCTTGATGGACTCAATGGATGCTCACACTACAGCTGACAAACCTGAGCAAGTTCCATGACGGACAACCAGAAAAAAAACCACACCACATCCAGACGTGACACTAAAGACCTAACCACCACCAAGCCCCAAAAGCAAGCTACAGCTGCTACCTAAGCCTTCAGGGAGGCTAGGGCTAACCCCTTTTCCAGGCCATCCAGCAAAAATAAATAAATAAATAAATAAATCTAGAATTAAAAAAAAAATCTACAATCTATTAAACATATAATGGCAAAGGCAGCACCTGTCAATCTGCAAACCATGCCTCGAAAATCCGCCATATGTGGATGCACACCAGGGATGTCAAAGTCGTTCTGGAACACAATAAGAGCCTCTCACCAGACAGACTATGAGTTCTCTGAGATCCCTATACCAAGGTCTATGAGGCCCATTAACAGCTACTAGAACCACCCACGTGGGATGGTTCTCGATCCTTTGAATGACTGCCCAGCAATGACCAAGTAGAAACACATACAGCAGACCATTTTATGGCCATAGGAAATGAGAGTAGGGTTAAATGGTCACTATTCGCAATAAAGAAAGGTAGTTAGTGGGGTCCCTCAGGGATCTATGCTGGGGCCGTTGCTTTTTAACATTTTCATAAATGACCTGGAGGTGGGGGTAACTAGCGAGGTTATCAAATTTGCTGATGACACAAAGTTGTTTAAGGTTGTCAAATCACGGAAAGATTGTGAAAAGTTGCAAGAAGATATTGCAAGACTAGGAGACTGGGCGTCTAAATGGCAGATGACGTTCAATGTGAGAAAGTGCAAAGTGACGCATTTGGGAAAGAGGAACCCAAACTATAGCTACGTCATGCAAGGTTCAGCGTTAGGAGTCACAGAACGAGAAAGGGACCTGGGAGTCATCATTGATGATACGTTGAAATCTTCTGCTCAGTGTGCTGCTGCGGCTAAAAAAGCAAATAGAATGTTAGGTATTATTAGGAAAGGGATGGAAAACAAAAATGAGGATATTATAATGCCACTATAATCGGTCCATGATGTGACCGCACCTAGAGTATTGTGTTCAATTCTAGTCACCGCACCTCAAAAAAAATATAGTGGAATTAGAAAAGGTGCAGAGAAGAGCGACAAAGATGATTAAGGGGATGGGATGACTTTCCTATGAGGAAAGGCTAAAGCAGCTGGGGCTCTTCAGCTTGGAGAAAAGGCGGTGGAGGGGTGATATAATAGAGGTATATAAAATAATGAGTGGAGTGGAAAAGATAGATATGGAGCGTCTGTTTACGCTTTCCAAAAATACTAGGACAAGAGGGCATGCGATGAAGCTGGAGTGCAGTAAGTTTAAAACAAATAAGAGAAAATTTTTCTTTACTCAGCGCGTAATTCGACTCTGGAATTCGTTTCCGGAGAATGTGGTTAAGGCGGTTAGCTTAGCAGAGTTTAAGAAAGGTTTAGATGGCTTCCTGAAGGAAAAGGCCACAGAATGTTATTAAATGGACATAGGGAAAAACCCACTATTCCTGAGACAAGCAGTACAAAATGCTTTGCTCCGTGGATCTTGTCGGGTGATTGTGACCTGGATTGGTCACTGTCGGAGACAGGGTGCTGGGCTAGATGGACCTTTGGTCTGTCCCAGTGTGGCGATGCTTATGTTATAGTTGAACCAGCTCTTGTATTCCTGCCAATTGCAGCTGTTTCCTGCAACTTAACTTGGAAACCTTTGAATTTCTGCTGTAGTCACAAGATCCATGACAGATCTTCCATACTGCTTTAAAACGCATGCAAAGAACATCCTTGACAAAGTCCAGCCCCATGAGACTAGGATACTTCTGATTAGGAAATCCACCTCACCGTTCATCATTCCTACCATGTGTGCTAATAGGAGATCTAGAAGATGCTGCTCTGCCCATCAATCCGCACACTTCTTCCAAAACCTGCTGACTCCATCCTATTGGCTCACATATGCCATCGCTGTGGCACTGTTCGCCGACATTGGAACTGCCTTGCACCAAAATAAACAAGAACAAATGGCTCTTGCTTCCAATTGAATGACTGGACCACACGGTCTCCCCCCCAGTGACCAGCACCCTTGGGCAATCTACCCCAAAAACAGGCTCCCCAGCCACTGAGGAACCACTCTAGAGACTCCAGACTCTGTCCTCAAACCTGGAGACTGCGCCTTACTGCTCTTAGAAGCGGCAGCACCCACTCCAGGGCCTGTATCTGAGACAACCAGTGAGACAGACGCCCACTGTAATAGACAAATATGCGCTCTGGCCCACAGCACCAGCTTCAGGGTTACTGCCACCCACCATACCTGCAGATAATCCGGGCTGTTGGGTTGCAGTTCCTGAGCAAATTCTTGATCTGTTCTCATAACACCTTCTTCCTGTCCTCAGTCAGAAACATCTTCCTCTTCCAAGTGCTGAAGTGCACCCTCAAATACTCCTGGTCTCCAGCTTACTTTTAGATGGATTAACCATCCATCCCAAATCCTGAAGGTACCCAACTACCTGACCTGTGTTGGTCTCACTCACTCCATAGGACTTCACCCTGAATAACCAATCATCCAAAGAGGAGTGCACCAACACACACACAGTGAAGGCAGCTGTTACCACGAACATCAACTTAGAGAAGCTTCTTGGTTAGTCTAGCCAAATGGAAGGGCAAAAAACTAAAACATGCTACCTGAAGAAACTGAAGAAAAAAAATACAGGTGATCCACCCAAATAGGGATATGGGAAAATTAGGTTCTTACCATGATAATTTTCT
The DNA here is from genome assembly GCF_901765095.1 of Microcaecilia unicolor. Classification (NCBI taxonomy): domain Eukaryota; kingdom Metazoa; phylum Chordata; class Amphibia; order Gymnophiona; family Siphonopidae; genus Microcaecilia; species Microcaecilia unicolor. The sequence continues at coordinate 309,512,753 of NC_044034.1, read as the reverse complement.
TTCCTTTAGTCATAGCAGATGAAGCCATTACGTATGGGTTGTGTCCATCAACCAGCAGGGGGAGATAGAGAGCACTCAACTTTTCACAGTGCCTCATGGCCAGCTAGCTCCACTGCCTCTTCAGTATTTGAAGCTTCCAAAGCAGTATGGCAAACCGCAATGGGAATAACATGAACTTTCCTCACAGCGAACGATGGCCCCTTAACAAGGGCATGAACTCAAAAAAGGAGGGAATGAACTCATCCTCCTGGAGGGAATAAACTCATCCTCCTATAACTGTAACAAGAATCCTGAAGACTGTTTTCAGACTCCCCAAGGAAGGAATATAACTTCAGGAAACAAGAACAGCACCTAAAATCATAATCACTGCAATACAGACAATCATGGCTTCATCTGCTATGATTAAAGGAAAGAAAATTATCATGGTAAGAACCTAATTTTCCCTTCCTTGTTATCAAGCAGATGAAGCCACTACGTATGGGATGTAACAAAGCAATCCCTAAATAGGGTGGGAACAAGCCACACCACGTACTAGCACCTGTGCTCCAAAACGCGCATCTCTCCTGGCAGCCACATCCAGCCTGTAATGTCAGGCGAAATAGAGCTTAGAAGCCCATATTGCAGTACTGCAAATCTCATGAAGAGAGAGTGCTCCAGTTTCCACACAAGAAGAGGAAATCGCTCTTGTAGAATGTGCCTTAAAGGCTTCAGGCGGAGCCCGGCCAGACAGCAGATATGCTGAAAAGATAGCTTCTTTGAGCCAACAGGCAATAGTGGCTTTAGACGCTGAAGACCCTCTGTGAGGGCCTGCAAACAGCACAAAAAGATGATCAGATGTCCTGAAAGAATTTGTAATTCGCAGATACTGCAACAGAGTCCTGCGCACATCCAAAAGGTTCAACAGCCCAAATGAATCTGGAAACTCCTCCTCAACAAAGGAGAGAAGAAAAACAGGCTGGTTTAGGTGAAACGCTGAAACCACCTTAGGCATGAAGGAAGGCACGGTCCGAACCGTGACCCCTGACTCTGAGAATTACAGAAAAGGGTCTCTACAGGACAGCGCCTGGAGCTCTGACACCCGTCTCGCCGAGGTAGTGGCCACTAAAAAGACGGCCTTCAGTGTCAAATCTTTCTCTGAAGCACGCCGAAGCGGTTCAAAGGGAGCCCCCTGAAGGGCCTTCAATACTAACCCCAGGTTCCAATCTGGACAAGGTGCCCGCACGGGAGGACGGAGCCGAAGCACCCCTCTAAGAAACCGTGCCACATCTAGATGAGCAGCTAAAGACACGCCTTCAACCTTGCCATGCAGGGAGGCCAATGCTGCCACTGTCACGCCCCTTACCTGCGCCGCCCTGCCCGCTGTGATGCCTCGCTCCGCGAGCAGGAGAGAGCGGGGTATCGCTGGCTATGGGCGGCGTGTTCGGGGAGTCCTGCCTGCCTCCTGGACGGTGCCGGTTCGCCGCTATAGCGCTGTGGCGGCCGGAGAGCGCCGGCGCTGCCAAAATGGCCGGCGCTCACAAGCTGGAGAGTCTCTTCCGGGTGCGGGACCCGGGAGCATAGAGAACGCCCCTTCTGGGCCCGGATTGGCTGGTCGCGGCTGGACTCCGCCTTCTCTCTGTGACCAGCCTATCCAGAGCCCTGGGGCTGGTTGTTGGCTCCACCTCCCGGACAGCTGATGATTGTCTTCCTGATGGAGGGGGCTATTTAAGTGCAGACGCTGGCAGAACACTTTGCTTCGGCTTCTGCTTGTGTGGATACCTGAGTTCTGTGTGTTTGGATTGTTTTCCTGCTGTGAATCTGTTTGGACCTGGACTTTGCTTTTGCCTGCCGCCTGCCTTGAACCTCTGTTTGGACCTGGACTTTGCTTTTGCCTGCCGCCTGCCTTGAACCTCTGTTTGGACCTGGACTTTGCTTTTGCCTGCCGCCTGCCTTGAACCTCTGTTTGGACCTGGACTTTGCTTTTGCCTGCCGCCTGCCTTGAACCTCTGTTTGGACCTGGACTTTGCTTTTGCCTGCCGCCTGCCTTGATCCTCTGCTTGGACCTGGACTTTGCCTTTGTCTTTGCCTGCCTTGAACCTTTGGTTGGACCTGGACCTTGTCTCTGGCCATCTGTCTGCTGTCCATCCTGTGTACCGTCCTGCCCTCCTTTGGAAGTTCCTGTCCTGACTCTCCAGGTAAGATCAGAACTGTCTGGCTGCCAGACATTGTTTGGCACAGGGGCTCACATATCGTGGTATAGGCCTGACAGAAAGCCGAAGCCATGAGCTCGCCAGATAAGCCTGATCTGACCGACTTGGCCCAAGCTCTTCAACAACAACAGGCCCAGCTCAATAGATTGTCTGGAGTACTGCAAGATGTATGCTCACAGATGTCGGCGCAGCGAGGACCGTCTCCCGGAGCAAGTAGGACATCTCCATCTCAACCTGCCTTTCGTCTGCCTGAACCTACCCGGTTTGACGGCACACCCTCCGCATGCCGCGGATTCTTGAACCAATGTCAAATGCTCTTTGACATGCAACCTGCTTCTTTTCCTACGGACAAATTAAAGATTACCTACATCATTTCGTTACTCTCCGGTCCTGGCATGGGCGTCACCCCTCTGGGAACAACAGGATCCTCTCCTCTCAGAACTAGGAGAATTCCTGCGTCGGTTCCGCATGGTATTTGATGTTCCAGGGCGCCCCTCTTCTGCTGCAGGTGAGCTACTACGGATTCAGCAAGGGAACAGTTCGGTTGGAGCCTATGCTATTCGATTCCGCACCCTGGCTGCGGAACTTAAATGGAATCAAGAGGCTCTTACGGCCATTTTCTGGCAAGGCTTGAGTGGGCGCATTAAGGACGAGCTAGCCGGCCGTGAGATTCCTAGTACTCTGGACGCTCTAATATCCCTATGTATCCGGATTGATGTCCGCTTCCAGGAACGGGCACGAGAACAGGTTGCCTCTCGTCCGTCTCGAAGGATCTCCCCTCAAAGACAAAGTACAGTCTCTCCTCAGGAAGCTGCGGGCCCGGCTGCGGAGGGATCGGAAGAGCCTATGGTGATTGGCAGGCACCGACTGTCAGCTGTTGAACGGGCCCACCGGAGGGATAATAAATTATGTATGTACTGTGGGAAACCTGGTCATTTTGTGAAGGGGTGTCCCAACAAGCCGGGAAATGCTTAGACCCTAGCCTTGTGGAGGGGGTGGTTTTGGGTCAATCAGGAACCCTTCCGGATAATTTAATGACAGTACCGATTATCTTACTTTGGCAAGAATACAGAATAAACACCCTAGCCTTGCTGGATTCAGGAGCAGGAGGCAACTTTATTGATGCTAGCCTACTTCAGGGCCTAGGAAGGCCGGTTATTCCCTGTAAACCAGCTCTTCAAGTGACGTCCATTCATGGCTCTACTCTTCCCCAGCCGATTACTCATCTCACCCTTCCGCTTCGGATGCAGGTGGGTCTTCTCCATCATGAGGAGATACAGTTTCTTATTTTACCTCAAGCCATTCATCCTGTAATTTTAGGTATGCCCTGGCTGCGGCTGCACGCGCCCTGCATAGACTGGCCTTCGGGAGAGATCAGTCACTGGAGTGTTCGTTGTTTTGAGACCTGTCTGACACCAGTGCACCCTCCTCCTACTAAGGTGCCAGCTCTACCTGGAGTCCTCCATCCCTGTGAGGCCTGTCTTCCGAGGGAATATGATGAGTTTTCTGATGTCTTTGATGCCCGGGAGGCGGATTCCCTCCCACCCCATCGCCCTTTTGATTGTCCCATTGAGTTGTTGCCCGGCACGATGCCTCCTAGAGGAAGATTATATGCCTTGTCCCGGGATGAATCTGCTGCCATGCGGGACTACATTCGGGAGAATCTTCGTAAAGGATTCATTCGACCGTCTTCTTCTCCTGCCGGGGCGGGGTTCTTTTTTGTCTCCAAAAAGGATGGGTCCTTGCGGCCCTGCATTGACTATCGAGGGCTTAACAACATCACAGTCAAGAACCGTTATCCCCTTCCGCTTATCCCGGAGCTTTTTGATCGACTCCAGGGGGCGGTTATTTTTACTAAGTTGGATCTCCGAGGGGCCTACAACTTGATTCGTATCCGCCAGGGGGACGAGTGGAAGACTGCGTTTAATACTCACGAAGGCCATTTTGAGTATCGTGTCATGCCTTTTGGTCTTTGTAATGCCCCGGCTGTGTTTCAAGATTTCATCAACTTCATTTTCCGGGATCTCCTTTATTCTTCAGTCATTGTTTACTTGGACGATATTCTGATCTTCTCTGCTTCCCCGCAGGATCATCCCAGGCATGTGCGCACTGTGCTTCAACGGCTCCGGGATCATCGACTGTTTGCCAAATTGGAAAAATGTGCGTTTCATCAATCCACTATTCCTTTTTTGGGACATATTATCTCTGCTGTTGGATTACAAATGGATCCTGCTAAACTACAGGCTATCCGTGACTGGCCTCTTCCCCAAGGTCTCCGGGCTCTGCAGCGTTTCCTTGGCTTTGCTAACTACTACAGACAATTCATTCCCCATTATTCGCTCCTCACAGCTCCTTTGACAGCCCTTACTCGGAAGGGGGCGGATGTTCGGCACTGGTCTCCAGCTGCTCTGGAGGCCTTTTCTGCCTTGAAGACGGCTTTCTTGTCTGCATCTGTGCTCCGTAGTCCTGATGTCACGAAGCCTTTCATTGTGGAGGTGGATGCCTCTGCTTTGGGGGTTGGGGCTGTGCTGTCCCAGACGACTTCTTCTGGTAAAAGACACCCTTGTTTTTTTTTTTCTAAGAAGTTTTCTCCAGCAGAACGTAATTATACCATCGGTGACAGAGAGCTGCTGGCTCTGAAGCTCGCCTTTCAGGAGTGGCGATACCTGCTGGAGGGGGCTGCTCATCCTATTACAGTCATCACTGATCACAAGAACCTGCTTTATTTGCAAGATGCCAAACGCTTGAATCCCCGGCAAGCCCGATGGTCACTGTTTTTTGCTCGTTTTACCTTTCACTTGGTGTTCCGTCCCGCGGAGAAGAATATACAGGCGGATGCTCTCTCCCGAGCTTTTGATGTACCTGAGGAACCTGAGGAGCTCTATCCTATGCTCAATCCTGCTTGCCTTTCCCCTACTGTGGGGGCACCCGCCTGCCTTAAGACTTCTGTTCCTGCCCGGTCTCGTCGCAAGGTCCTTCTGCTGCTTTTTCGGGACATTTTGGGTTTCGTAAAACCTATCATCTTATTTCCCGTTATTTTTGGTGGCCCCACATGGCTCAGGAGATTCGGCAGTTTGTCTCTACATGTCCTACTTGTGCCCGTACCAAGTCTTTACCAGGCAAGCCGTGGGGGCTTCTTCAACCATTGCCAGTACCCCACCTACCGTGGCAGGAGGTCTCGATGGACTTTATAACTGATCTTCCTTGTTCCAAGGGCAACACGATCATCTGGGTGGTGGTGGATCGTTTTTCTCGCATGGCACACTTCGTACCCATGCGGTCCCTGCCATCCGCGACGGCTCTTGCTTCCCATTTTATCCAGCACATTTTTCGGTTGCATGGACTGCCGCAACGTATCATCAGTGATAGAGGGTCTCAATTCACCTCTAAATTTTGGAGATCTTTATGCTCAGCCTTTGGGGTTACCACGCATTTCTCTTCAGCTTACCATCCTCAGACCAACGGCATGGCAGAGCGTACTAACCAGACCCTGAAAGCTTTTCTTCGGGCCTTCACTAATGCTCGTCAAGATAATTGGACTGATCTTCTGTCCTGGGCTGAATTTGCCTACAACAATAGTTTCCATTCTGCTTCTCGGACATCACCCTTCTTTACTGTTTTTGGACGTCATCCTCGTCTTCCACCTCCGATTCCTTTGACTGAGGCCTCTCCACTGATCCGGTCTACCCTCACCACCATTCATGCCACTTGGAGGACGGTTCGTCAGCAGTTGGGGAGGGCGGCCGCACGGTACAAGCAGTTTGCTGACCGGCTTCGATGTGCCGCTCCCGTATTCCAGCCAGGACAAAGAGTATGGCTCAGCACCAAGTACCTCAAACTTCGTCTTCCCTCCCTTAAGTTTGCTCCTCGCTTCATCGGTCCATTTTCTGTGAAATCTAGAGTGGGGACGGTGGTCTATAGTCTTCACTTACCTGGTTATCTTCGCATTCACAATGCTTTCCATGTGTCTCTGCTTAAGCCTTTTAGGACTTCCCACTGGCATCCTGCACCAAAGAAGATTCTGGTTCCAGACTCTGACCCTGATCCTGAGTTTGAGGTAAAGGAGATTCTTGACTCTAAAATTCAACGAGGTCGATTATTTTACTTGATCTCGTGGAAGAACTTTGGTCCTGAAGATAACTCCTGGGAGCCAGTTGAGAATATCCTTGCTCCTGATTTGTTGCACGAGTTCCACTCTCGCTACCCTAAAAAACCAGGACCGAGACGGAGGAGGGGGGCTTACGGGGGGGGGGGGGGGTACTGTCACGCCCCTTACCTGCGCCGCCCTGCCCGCTGTGATGCCTCGCTCCGCGAGCAGGAGAGAGCGGGATATTGCTGGCTATGGGCGGCGTGTTCGGGGAGTCCTGCCTGCCTCCTGGACGGTGCCGGTTTGCCGCTATAGCGCTGTGGCGGCCGGAGAGCGCCGGCGCTGCCAAAATGGCCGGCGCTCACAAGCTGGAGAGTCTCTTCCGGGTGCGGGACCCGGGAGCATAGAGAACGCCCCTTCTGGGCCCGGATTGGCTGGTCGCGGCTGGACTCCGCCTTCTCTCTGTGACCAACCTATCCAGAGCCCTGGGGCTGGTTGTTGGCTCCACCTCCCAGACAGCTGATGATTGTCTTCCTGATGGAGGGGGCTATTTAAGTGCAGACGCTGGCAGAACACTTTGCTTCGGCTTCTGCTTGTGTGGATACCTGAGTTCTGTGTGTTTGGATTGTTTTCCTGCTATGAATCTGTTTGGACCTGGACTTTGCTTTTGCCTGCCGCCTGCCTTGAACCTCTGTTTGGACCTGGACTTTGCTTTTGCCTGCCGCCTGCCTTGAACCTCTATTTGGACCTGGACTGCTTTTGCCTGCCGCCTGCCTTGAACCTCTGTTTGGACCTGGACTTTGCTTTTGCCTGCCGCCTGCCTTGAACCTCTGTTTGGACCTGGACTTTGCTTTTGCCTGCCGCCTGCCTTGAACCTCTGTTTGGACCTGGACTTTGCTTTTGCCTGCCGCCTGCCTTGAACCTCTGTTTGGACCTGGACTTTGCTTTTGCCTGCCGCCTGCCTTGATCCTCTGCTTGGACCTGGACTTTGCCTTTGTCTTTGCCTGCCTTGAACCTTTGGTTGGACCTGGACCTTGTCTCTGGCCATCTGTCTGCTGTCCATCCTGTGTACCGTCCTGCCCTCCTTTGGAAGTTCCTGTCCTGACTCTCCAGGTAAGATCAGAACTGTCTGGCTGCCAGACATTGTTTGGCACAGGGGCTCACATATCGTGGTATAGGCCTGACAGCCACTTGCACCCGCAGGGAATTATAGGCCAAGCCTTTGTGTACACCATCCTGCAAAAAGTCCAGAATCGGCGAGACAGGAGCCCGCAATGGAGAAAGCGCTCTTGAAACACACCAGACTTCAAACTGGCGCCAAATCCTGGCATAAGCCACGGAAGTGGAGCGCTTACGGGCCTGCAGGAGAGTGGAAATTACCTTATTTGAATAGCCTTTATCTCTCAATTGCGCCCTCTCAATCGCCAACAGGTGCGGAACCAGAGGTAACGGAAAGGGAGCCTCCAACGGCATCTGTTGGAGGTCCGCATACCCAGGCCTCATGGGCCAATCCGGGGCGATGAGAACCACTTCTCCTGGATGCAGCCGAATCCGCAGGAGCACTCGCCCTATCAAGGGCCACGGAGGGAAGACATACAGCAAGCCCAGGGGCCAGGGTTGAGCCAAGGCATCCAATCCGGCAGAGCGAGGATCCCTCCGTCTGCTGAAGAAGCACGGGACTTTGGCATTGGAACTGGTTGCCATAAGATCCATCACTGGCTTGCCCCATTTGGCACATATCTGCAGGAATACATCGTCTTGCTAGTTCCCACTCCGCTGGATCGATCTGATGCCTGCTTAGATAGTCGGCTTGCACGTTGCTCTGACCTGCAATGTGAGCTTATGACAGGGAATGTAGATGCAGCTCGGCCCAGTGGCAAATTTGTTCGGCCTGCGCGGCTAGAGCTCTGCACTGAGTGCCGCCTTGTCGATTTATGTAGGCCACTGCTGTCGTGTTGTCCGATATCACTCGGACAGCCAATCCTTCCAGGGTCACTTGAAAGGCCAGAAGAGCCAGAAACACCGCTTTCAACTCCAGGCGGTTGATAGACCACTCCGACTCGTTGGGCGTCCACAGACCCTGGGCATGCTTCCCCTGGCAATGTGTGCCCCAGCCCTTCAGGCTGGCATCTGTCACCACTAGGCACCAATCGGGGAGCGCCAGCGGCATTCCCCGCCGCAACATGCTGTCCGAGAGCCACCACTCCATACTGAGACGGGCCACAGGGAGTCAAGAAAGTCTGCACTGATAATCCTGAGATACTGGAGACCATCGTTGAAGTAGAGAATACTGTAGAGGTCTCAGGTGCGCTCTCGCCCATGGCACCACTTCCAAGGTGGCCGTCATCGATCCCAACAGCTGGACAATATCCCAAGCTCGCGGGCGGAGCATCCTCAGGAGCAGACGGACCTGATTCTGAAGCTTGCACCGCTGTCAGGTTCTCAGGTTCAAAGCCCGCGGGGCCGGGCTCTGGAGCAAACGTGAGCCCTTGGGCTGCTGCCGAGGAGCGACAGCAGCAGGCAAAACCCACCAACCAACACTGGGTAAGCACACTGGCAGGGACTGCAGGCACTGCCCAGTGAACCGGAACACATGGACTGGAATCCCCCGGACTGGAGGACACAGGACTGGAACACACACCAGACCGGAACACACTGGACTGGAGCACACCAGACTGGAACACACACCGGACCGGAACACACCAGACTGGAACACACACCGGACCGGAACACACTGGACTGGAGCACACTGGACTGGTCCGCACAGCTTCACCTGCGCTTAGCTACTAAGCCCCCCAGAAGTTGAGCTCCTGGGTTCGAGTAGCCGGCAGGACTTACTGGATACCGGATGACATAGGGACCAGGACTGGAAACAGAAGTGCTCCTAAACCTAAACTGATCTACGTGCTCCCAAGCCCTAAACCAGCAGGAGTGTTCCTAACAGTAAACTGACAAAAGGACTTCCTAAGCCCTATACTAAACAGGAGCTCCTAAGCCCTGCTCAAGAAAGGGACTTCCTAAGCCCTAAACTAACAGAGCAGGGAACTAAACACAAAGCTAACACAGGTGCTACTAAGCACCAAGCTACAAGCAGAGCTCTACACTAATAAGCTAAACACAAAACTAACAAGCTACCTAAGCACTGCTCTAGCAAGCTAGATACAACTAACAAGGTGCTTCCCAAGCACTATTCTGGCAAGCAACCAGAAGAGCTCCTAGCACTAAAAGGGAAGACAGGGGAGCCACAAGGAAAAAGAAGGGAAGCTAACACATAAGCCAAAAGTGATTCTAAATCACCAAACACCAACAGCAAAGACTGCAATGCTCCCACTAGCACAAACACCAGAAGTACTTCTAACAGCAAACTCTGCAGTGTTCCTAACACCAAACCCTGAAGTACTTCTAACAGCAACAGAGCTTCCAAAGCCCTACACACAGCAATGCTTCCAAAACCAAGAGGGAAACGCAGGAAAGCTAAACACACAAACACCAGTGCACACTGCACTAACACTAACCTGGACCTTAGCAAAAGCAAGCAGGGAAACTAGACACAAAGTCAGAAGTGCACACTGCACCACCCTACCTAAAGCAAACACAACTGTTGCAAAGACCCTGAAGGAAACAACACCACTTCCTTATCAAGGCCCTCCCTGATGATGTCACACTCCCTAGACCTAGGCAAAAGCACACTGACCCAGAGAGGCCCAACCCACACCAATGCAACACTGTGAAGCACTTGAAGCCAGTACACCCAAAGAGAGGTAGAGCAACTCAGGCAACACACACACAGGTGCAGTATAGTGAAACAATTAGAGCCATGCTGCTGGAAGCTGCCAGCACAGAGAGACAGAGCCAGCTCAGAAAGGACAGAGAAAAGAAGCAGAAGCCAGCTAAGAAGCTGACCTCCAGGAAAGAGGTAAGTTTGAGAGGGGTTCAGACCCCAATCATAACAACCGCCTTTGCTCGGGAAGAAACACATAGCCCGAGGCTGTGTCGAACCTGGCCCCCAAATATTCTAGAGATTGCGAGGGGGTCAGGTAACTTTTGGCCATATTGACGACCCAGCCCAGAGATTGAAGGACTGAAACCACTCTGGCTGTAGCTAGATGACTCTCTTTTTCTGAGTCTGCTCTGATGAGCCAGTCGTCTAGGTACGGGTGAACCCAGATACCCTCTCACCTGAGAAAGTCCGCTACTACCACCATTACCTTGGAGAAGGTTCGGGGAGCTGTGGCAAGGCCAAAAGGCAAGGCCCGAAACTGGAAATGTTTTCCCAACACTGCAAACCGCAGAAACTTCAGGTGCGGGGGCCAAATTGGTAATACAAGTAAGCTTCTTTCAGGTCCAGAGACGCGAGGAACTCTCCTGGCTGTACCGCCGCAATGACGGAGCGCAGGGTTTCCAAGTGAAAATGCCGCACTCTTAAGGACTGGTTTAGCTCTTTTAAGTCCAGGATCAGGCGAAAAGACCCGCATTTTCGTGGCACCACAAAGTAAATGGAGTAGCGGCCTAGACCTTGTTCGGCGGGAGGCACCGGGGTCACAGCCCCTATCTGGCACAGACTGTGCAAGTCTCTTCTACCGCCGCCCGTTTGGCGGCAGAACCGCATCGGGACTCCACAAACACGTCTCTCACCGGGGCATCAAATTCTATTCGGTATCCGTCTCTGATCAGGTCCAAGACCCACTGATCTGCGGAGATTTTGGCCCACTCCTCGAAAAAGAGGGAAAGTCTTCCTCCGATGACAGGAAACGAGGAGGGGGCTGGCACACCATCATGGAGAGGGTCACCCCTGAACTCCAGGCCTTGAACCGGCAGCTGCGGAACGTTTGTCCAAGCAAAAGGAGTTTCTCTGCTGAAAGCGGGCACAAGAAGTGAACCCAGCAGCACGCCCTGGGCGGTACCTTCTAGCTTCATGGAAGCGAGGTCTGTAAGAGGAGCGGACTGCCTGACCCTTAGAGGAAGGCTTCGGCCTATCTTCGGGCAAGCGCTGAGGTTTGGAATCCCCCAGGCCTTTAACAATGTTTTCCAGCTCATCACAAAACAGAAGAAGGCCTTGAAAAGGGCAACTTCACCAACCTTTGCTTAGAGGCCATGTCCGCCGTCCAATGTCGTAGCCAAAGACTGCGGCGAGCCGTCACTGCTACAGCCATTTGTTTAGCCGAAGCTCTGACCATATCATAAAGGGCGTCAGCCAAAAAGGACAAGGCCGACTCCATCCGTGGAGCCACTTCAGATAAGGTCTCCGCTCCATCACCGGGCTGTTCCACTGCCTGCTGTAACCAAGCCAGGTAGGCTCTAGCAGCATAACAACTGCAAGCAGACGCCCGAACAGTGAGACCTGCCAAATCAAAGGACCGCTTCAGAGCTGAATCAAGCCTGCGGTCTTGAATATCCTTCAGGGCAACACCTCCTTCAACAGGGAGGGTAGTTCTCTTTGTCACAGCTGTGACCAGGGCCTCCACTTTAGGCATTGCAAAGCGAGCCAAATGTTCCTCACTCAAAGGGTATAATTGCCCCATAGCCCTGGCAACCTTCAAAGGTCCCTCGGGGTCAGCCCATTGAGACAGAAATAAGCTCTTGGATGGAGTCATGCAAAGGAAAGGCTCGAGCAGGCTTTCTGGTACTAGCCATCCTTGGATTAACAGAGGAGGCTGTGCCACTCCCAGGATCTTCAATCGAGAGGGCTTGTAAGGCATCTGAAATAAGCGCTGGCAGCTCCTCGCGGTGGAAAATCCTCACCGCAGACGGATCATCAAGCTCCTGTGGCAATTCTGCACCCGACTCTGGCTCCTCAGCCCAAGAAGTTCTGCCAGACCCCTCAGAATCCTCATAGCCCAACCACGGGGAGGGGGGGGGGGGGGGTGCGCCACACTCAGAATGGGAATTAGCCCTTCTGCGTTAATCAGGAGGATAAGAAACAGGCAAAGGCAGAGGGTCCGAAGATCCCTGTGGAAAAGCTCTTTTAAGCATGTATGCCCTATGCAGCATTAAAACAAAATCAGGGGAGAAAACCGCTCCCTGACCGCCCGGATCCTGCCCAGGGCTATCAGCTCTATTAGCCTCACTCAGAGGACCACCCACCCCCGGATTCAGGGCGCTCCGTCGCAACGGAGGCCGCACCATGTGGAAAATCCAAAATGGCATCTGCTGCCAGCTCAGAGCGCGAAATCGCCGCTCGCCATGCTCGGGCCGGCTCTATCGTCTGTACAGCACGAATTACAGAGCCCCGCTGCTGATTTGCGCTTGCCACAGTTAGAACAGCGCTTTACAGTCTCCGCAGCCATCGCCGAAAACGGCGGTAAAATTCAAAAATGGCGGTTCGCGCCAAAAACGTCCCGATCGCGGGCCCACCCTGGAGGAGTCAGAAAACACTCTTACCTCACTAGACCGAGTATCACAGCTCCGGTCCTGCAGAAGAATCTCAAGAAAAACCTCTTTTCCAAGATCGCTTTTTTTTTTTTTTTTTTTAAACGCTGTGAAAAAAGCAGAGGCAAAAGAGGTAAATAAAATCACTCCGGAGGCTCAGAAAAGTGGGAAAGGCAGGGAAAGGCGAACCAATGTGCCTGCATCCACTGAGTGGGAAAGGACAGGGAAAAGCAAGCTAATATGTCCACATCCACGGGGGCATGGGTAAGGCAGGGAAAGGGCTGACCTATGTGCCTTCAAAGTGAAGCTGCTATAGCTTCTAACACCCCGGCTAACAACTGGCAAGCCAGGAGCCACCCCAGGCAGATTTTTGATGGCGCTCGAAGAAGCTGCAGCCACCCTGCTTGGGGAGATAGAGATGTAACAAAAAAATTAAAAATACTGAAG